>NC_044187.1:402046-530289 GCF_900880675.1 Sparus aurata | reverse complement strand
TCGTCCTCCTCCAACAGCCACGTTGTGACGCTCATCTCTGAATGTCTGCATCATCTCTGAATGTCTGCATCATCTCTGAATGTCTGCATCATCTCTGAATGTCTGCATCATCTCTGAATGTCTGCATCATCTCTGCTTGGACAGCTGCTAATCACCTCAAACTCAACCTGAGTAAACCTGAACTCCTCTTCATCCCAGGACAGACTGCCCTCACATGGACCTGTCAGTCACTGTCCGGACCGGAGACAACGCACATCCACGCTGTAATGTAAAGGTTCTGCTGAGCCGTCTTGTAGTCACTGTTGGTATGTGGTCACTGATGTCATTGATCAGTTGTTGCCCTGCTGTCGGTGTGTCACGGTGAGCTGTGTAAACTCTTCATGGTATTGATGAAGTCTTCAGATGGTTTGTGGTGACTTGAATGAATCAGATCAATATTAAAATCCCCACAGATGCTGCACACCACTGATGATGTCACCATCAGGTGATGACATCACAGGGGACAGTACTGTTACTGCAGGAAAGTATCCGATTACTTTCTCCATCACACACACACATACACACACAGACAGACAGGTAGAGAGACAGACAGGTAGAGAGACAGACAGGTAGAGAGACAGGTAGAGAGACAGACAGGTAGAGAGACAGGTAGAGAGACAGACAGGTAGAGAGACAGACAGGTAGAGAGACAGGTAGAGAGACAGACAGGTAGAGAGACAGGTAGAGAGACAGACAGGTAGAGAGACAGACAGGTAGAGAGACAGGTAGAGAGACAGACAGGTAGAGAGACAGACAGGTAGAGAGACAGACAGGTAGAGAGACAGGTAGAGAGACAGACAGGTAGAGAGACAGACAGGTAGAGAGACAGACAGGAGACAGACAGGTAGAGAGACAGACAGGTAGAGAGACAGACAGGTAGAGAGACAGGCAGGTAGAGAGACAGACAGGTAGAGAGACAGGTAGAGAGACAGACAGGTAGAGAGACAGGTAGAGAGACAGACAGGTAGAGAGACAGGTAGTGTACCAGTGCTAAAGAATGAACTTTCTGTGAGTTTAGTCTGGAGCCAACATGAAACTCCCTTCCTGCTTCATGTTGAAAGGTTTCACACAACGACACCGGAACTCCGCCACACAGCCTTCACAATAAAGGCACGTGTGTTGCTGAGTGTCTCTGTTTCTGTTAGTTTAGTGACAGGCGGAAGTTTGGGACAGTAGGGGTGAATGTTAAATATCTACGGACTGCTGTCGATCACAAACAGCTGTTTATAGTTACGTGCTGACAATAACACTTTTATTATGAAGGCACCTACCGGAAGTCGCACCTGTGTGGCTGATTCTTTAATCCCAGCAGGGCGCCGCGCCCTTCCTGGCATCAGTCACCTGCAGCCTCAACACTCTCCGACTCCAACACTTTCCAGACTTTCCAGGACTTCCCAGAACCTCCAGACCCTCCAGGCTCCAGAACAATCAGCATGTCGGGCATCGCGGCCGCCGTTCAGCACCGCCGGGAGAAGAACCAGGGCATCGGCACCAACAGCCAGGCGGTGAAGTACCTGAACCAGGACTACGAGGCTCTGCGGCAGCGCTGCTTCGAGTCCGGCCGTCTGTTCCAGGACGAGTCGTTCCCGGCGCTGCCGTCCTCACTGGGCTTCAACGAACTGGGCCCGAACTCCTACAAGGTCCGGGGGGTGTCCTGGCAGAGACCGACGGTCAGTGAGATAAAAACATTCATTATTCTTATGAAGTTTGGTACAGACTCATCAACACACACCAGACTTCATTTAAAAAAAGTGCAATTTAAAGCTGAGCTCAACTTTTTATTAGTTCACTTCACTGACGTCATCAGTCTAAAAGGATTGGATTATTGATGATTGACTATTGGTCTCGCTCCATTGATGAGCTGATGATGCAGAAGTAACACCACACCAGACCTGATTTAAGAAAAAGTGATTTTAGTGCAGCAGATCGACACAGACTGAGTGAGGATCGAAACTTTCCTCTCATCAATAATCTGTCTGACCCGCTCACATGGAGACATAAGTAGCCGAAGTGAAGACGATCCGACGGCGTCACCAGAGAGGTCAGATTATCATTCCTTTACTCAGTTAATCATGTTTCCTGAGAGGGAGGAGTTAAAAATCATGACTTTGTATATGGAGTTCGGTTAAAGTGTGTGTAGCTTCCTGTAGAATAAACAGCCGCACCTGCTTAGCCTGAAACAAGTTTATCAGATCAGATCAATCAGATCAGATCAGATCAATCAGATCAGATCAGATCAGAAGAGCCCTCACAGGAACATGTTGCTGCAGGTCACAGATGACAGATGACAGACAGCCGTCGTCTCTTTGATGTCCTTCAGTGTGTTGGGTCACAGACAGTCGGACCTTCTCACTGGAGCTGTGGTTAAACGGGGCGGAGCCTGATGAGTGATTCATCAGAGGGTTTGGACTGGCAGCACAACTGAAGTGAAGTCATGGCGGGTCTTTAATTTTAATCTGGAAACGATTCATATCTCAGTTCAGAGTGAACGTTGAAGATGAGCCGTCTGTTTTATCAGAACCAGAACCAAACGGACCAAACAGGAAGTGTTCGTAATTTATTCAAAACATATTCAGAGTCATAAAACCTGCCGGACGCTCAGGTGTGCTCACGTGGCTCACTCACTCACACACAGGTGAACCGGTTCTTCTGGCTCCAGCAGCTGTTGACAGGCTGACTTTGTGTGATGACATCATCTTACTGACATATTAAACCTTCACACTGCTCCTTTAACAGGTGAGCCCTCCTGAACAGCTCACCTGTTCTCCTTGTTTAAACCCCGCCCACTCTCTCACCTTCACTCAGCCGGACAATCACAGCTTGGTAGCACCCCGTCACCTGATTAAAGGACTAGTACACAGTTTGTGTCAACGTCTCCTGTAAACAAAACACTAAATACAACAGGAAGTGAGGGGCGGCCATCTTGGAATCATGTGGTCCTTCCTGTTCTCCCTGTTTAGCATCTTCTGTTACTTTAAAGAGGATTCTGCTGTTTTTTACCCGGGCTCATGTTCACATGATTCTGGCTCACCAAAGGTTTCAGAACCGGTCCAGTCGATGTCCTGAGCTGCAGTCTGACCCTCTGTGACGTCACAGTCAGGACCCGGTCCTCCAGAGAGCTTTAGTCCAATAACCACGTCCTACAGCTCTCTGGAGGACCGGGTCCAGTGAGTCAGTTCTGGTCATCCTGCCTGGATCCAAACCCACCTCATTCACACTGACGATAACCTGCAGCATGTGTTTCTTGTTTCCTGTGCAGGAGTTGACCTCTGACCCCGAGTTCATCATCTCTGGAGCGTCCAGAACCGACATCTGTCAGGGGGCTCTGGGTGAGAACAACACCGACACCATGTATCTGTTTTCACAGGCCAGGCCGCTGAGGCCATGTTGGACCAGAACCACACGGCTGAGTCAAAACTTTCACTCTCAGTTTGTCCACAAAGTCTGATTGTCACTGTTGGATCTTCAGCACCGCACAGAACTGACTACACATGGGACACGTCACTTTGCTGTGTGGCCATTATGACACCAACACTCGCCGATGGAGGCGGAGTCAAACTGCTAAACAGTGCCGGGCCGCTCGGAGGTCGCTTCAGTGCCGGGTGTGGCCCACGAACCACCAGCTGAACTGTCGGGCTGACCCGTTTGATCACATACGCACCACTGACATGAGGCGTGTTGAACAGAATTAGTCTGTCGTCATGGATCAATATGTTACTGCTCAGTAAACTGTTGTAGTCCAGCCAATCAGAGCAGAGAGCTGAAGCTCATCTGATCTGTTGGTCTGTAGCAGCGCTGACGGTAACGCAGCACGGCTGACGGTGAACGCAGCAGTGCTGACGGTGAACACAGCAGCACTAACTGAACGCAGCACGGCTGACGGTGAACGCAGCGGCGCTGACGGTGAACGCAGCACGGCTGACGGTGAACGCAGCAGGCGACGGTGAACGCAGCAGTGCTGACGTGAACACGCAGCTAACGTGAACGCAGCACGGCTGACGGTGAACGCAGCGGCGCTGACGGTGAATGCAGCAGCGCTGACAGTAAACGCAGCACGGCTGACAGTGAACGCAGCAGTGCTGACAGTAAACGCAGCACGGCTGACGGTGAACGCAGAGGCGCTGACGGTGAACGCAGCGGCTGACACTGAACGCAGCACGGCTGACGGTGAACGCAGCAGTGCTGACAGTAAACGCAGCACGGCTGAATTATAGTAGCAGAAAGTCAGTCGTCTTGTAAACGCCGTCCGTGCAGCGTCATGAAGCTGGACTGATGATGATGCGGTTCTGATCTGTTACTGGAAGAAACTCTGCGTGTCCTCCAGCCTCAGATCAGTGTTATTGTGTGTGCAGCCCGTCGGACTGGAAGAACCGGTTCCTGTAATTGAACACAGTCACACAGACCTCCGCCTCAAAGAACCTCCTGAGTCACCAGCACGAGTTCAGACAGGTCCAGTTATTTCATACAGGAAGGGAGGAGACACTGAGAACAGTCGGAGCTGTGTGACTCCAGAACCTGAACAGGACCAATAACAGAACCAGTAACAGAACCTGAACGGGACCAATAACAGAACCTGAACAGGACCAGTTAAAGAACCTGAACAGGACCAATAACAGCACCAGTAACAGAACCTGAACTGGACCAATAACTGTGAATACAAACATACGTGATAGTGTAGTGTGTAGTGTTGTGTAGTGTGTATCTGCAGGCTCCACGCCCACAACATCCTCCAGCATGAAGGCGGAGCAGCCTGACAGATGATGCATTCAGTGCTGCTCGTTAAAATCAGTGCTCTGAGCTAAGCTAGCTGTTTCCCTCTCCTTCCAATGTTGATGCTAAGCTAGCTGTTTCTCTCTCTTTTCAATGTTGATGCTAAGCTAGCTGTTTCCCTCTCCTTCCAGTGCTGATGCTATGCTAGCTGTTTTCCTCTCCTTCCAATGTTGATGCTAAGCTAGCTGTTTCCCTCTCCTTCCAATGTTGATGCTAAGCTAGCTGTTTCCCTCTCCTTCCAGTGCTGATGCTATGCTAGCTGTTTCCCTCTCCTTCCAATGTTGATGCTAAGCTAGCTGTTTCCCTCTCCTTCCAATGTTGATGCTAAGCTAGCTGTTTCCCTCTCCTTCCAGTGCTGATGCTATGCTAGCTGTTTTCCTCTCTTTCCAATGTTGATGCTAAGCTAGCTGTTTCTCTCTCTTTTCAATGTTGATGCTAAGCTAGCTGTTTATCTCTCTTTTCAATGTTGATGCTAAGCTAGCTGTTTATCTCTCTTTTCAATGTTGATGCTAAGCTAGCTGTTTCCCTCTCCTTCCAATGTTGATGCTAAGCTAGCTGTTTCCCTCTCCTTCCAGTGCTGATGCTAAGCTAGCTGTTTCCCTCTCTGTCCATGCAGGTGACTGCTGGCTGCTTGCTGCCATCGCCTCTCTGACTCTGAACGAGGAGGTTCTGGCTCGAGTTGTCCCACATGGACAGAGCTTCAGGGACGGAGAGTACGCCGGCATCTTCCACTTCCAGGTACACGGGTAGAAATCTCTCTGTCTGTCTGTCTGTCTGTCTGTCTGTCTAACGGTCTCTCTGTCTGTAGTTCTGGCAGTTTGGTGAGTGGGTTGACGTGGTGATTGACGACCGTCTTCCGGCCAAAGATGGAGAGCTGCTGTTTGTCCACTCAGCGGAGGGGAGGGAGTTCTGGAGCGCTCTGCTGGAGAAAGCCTACGCCAAGTAAGAGACTGACACTCCAGATGTTATTGGACCAAGCGGTTCACACAGTGAAGGTGACAGGTGAGATCACTGTGATGTCATCGCAGGTTGAACGGAAGCTACGAGGCTCTGTCCGGAGGATCCACCACCGAGGGCTTCGAGGATTTCACCGGAGGAATCGCTGAGGTCCACGAGCTGAGTCGACCCAGTCCGCACCTGTTCCACATCATCCAGAAGGCTCAGAGCCGCGGCTCACTGATGGGCTGCTCCATAGACGTGAGCTGAGCGCCTGGAGGAACCACACAGGGTCCAACATGGCGCCATATGGGTCCAACATGGGGGCTCAGTTTTTAGTGACATCACTTCCTGTGTGGGCTCAGGTGATTTTGGTTCTGAATGTGTGATTATGTGGTTCTGTTGCAGATCACCAGCTCAGCCGACTCAGAGGCAGTCACCCGACAGAAGCTGGTGAAAGGCCACGCCTACTCTGTGACAGGTACAGCCCAGGTGAGAGGACACACCCCCTGCAGTGGGAGTGGCTAACTGCAGCATGTTTATGAAGCACCCATTGACTTGTATTAGTTCAAGGGTCGGAGCTGCCACATCCAAGATGGCGGCGACGTCGACGTATCGCAGCAGCGGGCCGACCCGCTCAGTGAGACGTCTGTGTGTATGTGTCTATGGAAGCACCTATCAAAGCTGACCTGAGGGGCGGGGCTTCAGCTGTCTGACGGCCACAGGTGTCAATCATTGTTCTGCTCTGCGTGTGATTGGCTGCAGGTGGAGTACCGTGGCAACATGGAGAAGCTGATCCGGATCAGGAACCCCTGGGTCAGGTGGAGTGGACCGGAGCCTGGAGTGATGAGTAGGTGACCCGCAGGTGTTGTAGCTGCTCCACCTGTCAGCTCCTCCTCTCTTAGTCCAGGTGTTCAGACTGTGAGGCGCCTCCCACCTGTGGAGGAGCAGGAGGAGGAGCAGAGACACAGATCCAGAGGAGGGGAAGCAGACGGGTGTAGCAGAGATACTCCTGCTCCTGCCCCTCCACTTCATCTTGCTCCTGTCTCTCCTCCTGCTGCTCCTCCTCCTGCTGCTCCTCCCCCTCCCCCTCCTCCTCCTCCTCCTCCTCCCCCCCCCCCTGCCTCCTCCTCCTCCTCCTCTACCCCACCTCCTCTCCACCACACCTCCTCTCCTGCTCTCCTCCTGCTCCTCCTCCTCCTCCTGCTCCTCCTCCTGCTCCTCCTCCTCCTCCTCTCCCCCACCTCCTCCTCCTGCTCCTCCTCCTGACTGTAGACTGACTGGTGTTTCCTCCACAGTTCGCAGCAGTGGCGTAACATCAGTGACGAGGACCGAGAGCGCTTGAGTCATCGCTCCGAGGACGGAGAGTTCTGGTAAAACCTCACCTCCTTTAACTCCCCCCGACCTCCCCCCGACCTCCACCCGACCTCCACCGACCTCCCCCCGACCTCCCCCCTACCTCCACCCTACCTCCCCCCGACCTCCCCCCTCGACCTCCACCTGACCTCCCCCCGACCTCCCCCCGACCTCCACCCGACCTCCCCCCGACCTCCACCCGACCTCCCCCCTACCTCCCCCCGACCTCCCCCGACCTTCACCCGACCTCCACCCGACCTCCACCTGACCTCCACCCGACCTTCACCCGACCTTCACCTGACCTCCACCCGACCTCCACCCGACCTCCACCCGACCTCCCCCCTACCTCCCCCCTACCTCCCCCCGACCTCCCCTCGACCTCCCCCGACCTCCCCCCGACCTCCACCCGACCTCCACCCGACCTCCCCCCTACCTCCCCCCTACCTCCACCCGACCTCCCCCCGACCTCCCCCCGACCTCCACCCGACCTCCCCCCGACCTCCCCCCGACCTCCACCCGACCTCCCCCCGACCTCCCCCCGACCTCCCCCCTACCTCCACCGACCTCCACCCGACCTCCCCCCGACCTCCCCCCTCCACCCTACCTCCCCCCGACCTCCCCCCGACCTCCCCCTGACCTCCACCTGACCTCCACCTGAACCTCCCCCGACCTCCACCTGACCTCCACCTGAGCTCCACCTGACCTCCACCCGACCTCCCCCCTGACCTCCCCCCTACTCCACCCCTACCTCCCCCCGACCCCCTCCCCCCGACCTCCCCCTGACCTCCAACCTGACCTCCACCTGACCTCCCCCCGACCTCCACCCTGACTCCCCCCTCAGGTGTTCTGTGTGAAGTGAAACCCTCGGCTCTGTCTTCTAGGATGTCTTCTCCGACTTCCTGCAGCATTACTCCCGACTGGAGATCTGTAACCTGACGCCGGACGCCCTGAGCGACGACTACCGTCACCAAGTGGGCTCTGTCCAAGTTCGATGCAGCTGGAGGAGAGGCTCCACCGCCGGATGGCTGCAGGAACTTTCCCCAGTGAGTGATCCCCGTCAGAACCGTATCAAGGCCCGACAGCCGGTTCTGTCAGAACAGGTTTCTACAGGCCGTCGACTGGAGGAGTCTCTCTTCTGATCCTATGTTTTCGAACCACAGACACGTTCTGGACCAACCCTCAGTTTGTGATCCGGCTGGACGAGGAGGATGACGACCCGGATGACGGAGAGAGGCCGGCTGCAGCTTCGTGGTGGGTCTGATCCAGAAGAACCGCAGACGCTTGAGGAAGACTGGAGAGGACATGCACACGGTGGGATTCGCCATCTACGAGGTGAGTCGTCTGTTTTCTCTGGATGTTTGTTCACATCGATCCAAAGAGCCGGTGTCGTCCGTGTTCAGGACGGTTGGTCCGGTTCTCAGCGATCTTCACGTCAGAGACTCTAAAACTGATCTCAAACCTGATGAATACGTCCAGTCTGTGACGAGTCTGAGACCAGTGTGGAGGTTTCGGATCCTCACTGAGCGAGACCCGTCCAGTACATCGCCTTGGACCGATGTTCAGGAGACGTCCTCACAAACGTCTCTGTTCTTCTGGACCTGTCTCAATCTTCTTCTCTTGTGTTTCAGGTTCCTGACGAGGTACGAGGACGACCCACGACCCACCGACCCACTCACATCCTGCTGCTCAGTTTGTTTCTCAACATTTCATTTGTTCTGCTGCGACACATTCAGCCTGACGTCCTCTCTGTCTCTCTGTCTGTCTCTCTGTCTGTCTCTCTGTCTGTCTCTCTGTCAGTACTGTGGTCAGAGGAACGTCCACCTGAACAGGAACTTCTTCCTGCGTCACGCCTCGGCCGCTCGCTCTGAAACCTTCATCAACCTGCGAGAAGTGTGCAGCCGCTTCTGTCTTCCTCCCGGAGAGTATCTGATCCTGCCGTCCACCTTCGAGCCCAACAAGAACGGAGACTTCTGCGTCCGAGTGTTCAGCGAGAAACAAGCCGACTTTCAGTGAGTTCATTCACAGTGACGTGTCCAACAGGAGACGTGAAGAAGCTGAAGTAATGTCAGATTGTAGAGAGACCAGTTTGATGACAGCAGCCTCTGGTGGAAGTTAGAGGAACTGCAGCATCCGTTGTTACTCCGCTAATGTGATGTCACATGATGTTTGAGTCCAGAACCAGCAGCATCATCAGCTGTTGTGATGTCACATGATGAACATTGTGTTTGTTCCTGCAGAGAGCTGGACGACCCCGTGGAGAGCCGAGTGGAGAAGGTGAGAGGACGTCTGTCTCCTCATCGTTAACTCTGCTCACCAATAACAAACCGTCCTGACAGAGCTGACCTCTGATTGGAAGGAGAGCTGGAGAGGAGATAACGTAGCTTATGAACATATTACAATGCGTCTTTATTTCATGTATGCTATGAAAATAAAAACAATGTAAGGTTAGGTCAGGTAACAGGAAAAGTAATTTAAAAATGAGAAATTATTAATGACACAACAATGTTCCCCCCAAAATACAATCCAACCAGCCAAAGTGCTGAACATTCAGAAGTTATAGACCAACACAGTGAAACATTAAGAAGGAGCCTGCAGGACACCTCACCAACATCACTGATGCTCGGCCCAGCAGCATCATGCTGGTCCAGCAGCTAAACCAGCACCAAACCAGCACTAACCAGCAGGGTTCTCCTCCTCTTCCTCCTCCTCTTCCTCCTCCTCTTCCTCCTCTTTCAGGGCTCAGATATTATCATCATTACAGTGAATGTAAACAACAAACATGGCCGTTGTTAGCATTAAGCAACTTTAAGTGGAGTTTCTTCCACATTCGTGTTCCATGAGCTCGCTAACAGCTTTAGCATGACGTCTGAAATCCCACACTAACATGCTGCTGAGTGCTAAAACAGTATGTGAGACTTTTTAGTATGTCTGAAACCTCAGTATGAACCCAGTAGTACATGAGGTGCAAACTATTTCCGGTAAATATTACAGTATGGACACTACGTCGGCAATATCCCACAATGCAATGCAGCGGTGACGACAACAACAACACAACAGACGACGGCGGACAGCGACCAATGCAGCTCTTGCTGCTAACAGTGCAGGTTAAAATCCATAACGTTAACGTTAGTTTTCCAGAAACGTGATGATTATCTGGCGACAAAGACGCCTGCAGTTCATATTTACTTTTGTGTGGCTTCTTATTGGATGCATATCAAGGATGTATTATTAGATTATTATTACTGGATGTATTAAAAGAGTAGTATTGCAGATTGCCAGTAGAGGTGAAGTTGGCACGGGTTACCACGGTTACGCGTCTCCAATCCAACCGGCTCTCAGGAAGTGCGTCACTTCTGCACTGAGCAGCGCGTCAGAGAAGATGCATACTGCTGAGCGATAGCACACATGCTGAGTATGTCGTGTATAGAATGGAATTTCAGATGCAACCCCACTGTGGAAGACTCAGCATTCAATGAGTGCACGTGCACGTGGTCACCGTGCACGTGCACTCATTGTAGCTTTTCAGTAGCTTTCATCAAACAAAATGTAAAGTGTGACGGGAAATAAATAGAAATATTTATTTATTTATTTATTTAAAAGAGATTAAAAGAAAGAAAAGATTTAAAAGGAAAGCTCCATGGGTTAGCATGTCCAAGCCAACTAGCATGTTAGCTGTTAGCGGCCCCGTTCATCTTCATGTGATGGATTTAACGTTAAACATTAAGTCTGAATTATTTTGTTCAATAAAAATAGAAAATCAGAAACTAAACATTTGACTGAATGAAGTTCAGCTGAGACGGAAATCATCATTACTGTGACGTCACTATGACGACATGACATCATCACACGTGGCTGTCAGTGACATGTGAATGGTTGACTTCCTGTTTCAGATTGAGATTGATGAGGAGGACGTGGACGATCGATTCAGAAGTCTGTTTGGTCAGCTGGCAGGAGGGGTGAGCTGCATCGTAACAGGAACAATTACAATAATAATACAAATAATAAGAACAATAAAGGTGTTTATTGGGTTGTAATCTGTGCTTGTGTCTGCAGGACTGTGAGATTTCAGCCTTTGAGTTGCAGAAGATTCTCAACAAAGTGGTGACCAAACGTAAGAGTCACGTGACCTGCAGACACTCAGCTGAGCTCCAGCTCACCTGTGAACTGTGTACTGACTGTTTGTCTCCACAGGATCTGACATCCAGACCAGCGGCTTCAGCCTCGCCACCTGTCGCAACATGGTCAACCTGCTGGACGTATCCTTCCACCACAGAGCGGGTCGGAGTCAATGAGTCATCTGTCAGCCCATTAATCAGTAACAACACGATGTTTGAAGGACTGCAGCTGGTTTAAACTCTGACATGTTTGTTAGAAATGATAAAATGATGTAAGTGTGAAGGTCCAATCCATCAGCGAACAGCTCCTGAACTTCTGCTGCAGAAAGACGGCTCTGGTAAACTGGGTCTGATGGAGTTTCAAAGTGCTGTGGAACCAAAATCGAGAAGTTCCTGGTGAGTCTCACAACCAGACGTCTGTTCAAGCCTCTGATTAACGGTCGGCTGCTCCCAGTTTCATGAGCAACGATCAATGTTACAGATAACGCCCGACGCCGGGTCCATTATCAGGCAGGAATGAGCCACATGGAGTCAGAACCATCTGACACATGATTAACTCCTCATCATAGACAACTGGAGGTTCTTCCACCTGCCAGAGAAACATAAAGGACCAGCAGTAACTCTCGACTCTGACTAACAGCTGAAACATCATTAAGGTCCATCAGGTTCTCGTGTGATGGAAACGTTGTTCACCGCTCCAGTAAATAGGACGGACCTCAGATACGACTTAGCAATGAGAGATAAACTACTTCACTCACCTGTTAGCCAAAGAGCTAATATTGTTGCTATCATGTGACCTGTTGTTGTTGTTGTTGTGGTAATGTTGTCATCTGTGCTGTGACAGAACATCTACCGGGAGAAGGACGTGGATAACTCGGGGACGATGAGCTCCACAGAGATGAGGACGGCTGTGGAGGAAGCTGGTAAAAAACAAACACACCTTCCACAATAAAAGCACTATGACACAATATTAATGAGGATGAGACCTCTGACCTCTGCTGGTGTGTGTGTGTGTGTGTGTGTGTGTGTGTGTGTGTGTGTGTGTGTGTGTGTGTGTGTGTGTGTGTGTGTTTTTCAGGGTTCAGTCTGAACAATGCCCTCCATCAGGTCCTCGTGGCTCGTTACAGCGAATCAGATCTCACCATTGACTTTGACAACTTTGTGGGCTGCTTGGTTCGTCTAGAGACCATGTTCAGTGAGTCCACACAGTCCTCATGCACCACACGGTCCCACCGGGGGGGGGTGATGGCGATGATGATGATGATGATTGTTTCCTCTCCACAGACACCTTCAACACTCTGGACAAAGACAACTCAGGAAACATCGAGCTCAACCTTCTGGAGGTATGAAGCTTCACACTGTCACTGAAGACAGACATGATGATGATGATGATGATGATGATGATGATGATGGTGATGATGATGATGATGATGATGATGATGATGGTGACTGTAGATACACATGGAGATGAAGATTAAAAAGAGTTCAGCTTGTTAAGTTACTGAGAAGACAGTGAGGAAACAACAGTGTTGATGTCAGAGTCTGTTCTGTACAGAGACGTCTGCTGGAGTTAGCATGCTAACAGTTAGCATGCTAACTCCAGCAGACGTCTAGCTTTAGCTGGAGAGTGAAGGTCAATGAGATCACATAGGAAGTGACAAGACTTATAAACCTTAGGGTTAGGGCAGCATGTTGCAGCAGCATGTCGAGAAGACAGCGAGCAGAGAGAACAGTGAGCAGCAGCTAGCAGCGAGCAGAGAGCAGCAGTTAGCAGCAGTTTGCAGCGAGCAGAGAGAACAGTGAGCAGCAGCTAGCAGCGAGCAGAGAGCAGCAGTTAGCAGTAAGTGGAGAGAACAGTGAGCAGCAGTTAGAAGCGGGCAGAGAGAACAGTGAGCAGCAGTTAGCAGCGAGCAAAGAACAGTGAGCAGCAGTTAGCAGAGAGCAGCAGTGAGCAGCAGTTAACAGTGAGCAGAGAGAACAGTGAGCAGCAGTTAGCAGTGAGCAGAGAGCAGCAGTTAACAGAGCAGCAGAGAGCAGCAGTTAACAGTGAGCAGAGAGAACAGTGACCAGCAGTTAGCAGCGAGCAGAGAGAACAGTGAGCAGCAGTTAGCAGCAGTTAACAGTGAGCAGAGAGAACAGTGAGCAGCAGTTAGCAGCGAGCAGAGAGCAGCAGTTAACAGAGCAGCAGAGAGCAGCAGTTAACAGTGAGCAGAGAACAGTGACCAGCAGTTAGCAGCGAGCAGAGAGAACAGTGAGCAGCAGTTAACAGTGAGCAGAGAGAACAGTGAGCAGCAGTTAGCAGCGAGCAAAGAACAGTGAGCAGCAGTTAGCAGAGAGCAGCAGTGAGCAGCAGTTAACAGTGAGCAGAGAGAACAGTGAGCAGCAGTTAGCAGAGAGCAGCAGTGAGCAGCAGTTAACAGTGAGCAGAGAGAACAGTGAGCAGCAGTTAGCAGTGAGCAGAGAGCAGCAGTTAACAGAGCAGCAGAGAGCAGCAGTTAACAGTGAGCAGAGAGAACAGTGACCAGCAGTTAGCAGCGAGCAGAGAGAACAGTGAGCAGCAGTTAGCAGCAGTTAACAGTGAGCAGAGAGAACAGTGAGCAGCAGTTAGCAGTGAGCAGAGAGCAGCAGTTAACAGAGCAGCAGAGAGCAGCAGTTAACAGTGAGCAGAGAACAGTGACCAGCAGTTAGCAGCGAGCAGAGAGAACAGTGAGCAGTGAGTAGCAGTTAGCAGTAAGCAGAGAACAGAGAGCAGCAGTTAGCAGTAAGCAGAGAGAACAGTGAGCAGCAGTTAGCAGCGAGCAGAGAGCAGCAGTGAGCAGCAGTTAGCAGCAGTTAACAGTGAGCAGAGAGAACAGTGAGCAGCAGTTAGCAGCGAGCAGAGAGAACAGTGAGCAGCAGTAAGTAGCAGTTAGCGGGTTCAGCTGTTGTTTTGTTCTACAGACAGCTTGTTCACATGAACCAACACAGAACAAACCTGCACTTTGTATCAGACTGATTTCACATCAGTGTGTTTCTCCTGCAGTGGCTGAACGTGTCTCTGCTCTGAAGAACCAGGACCACCGGATCCTGTTCCTGGTCCAGGACCTGGTCCAGATCACAGCAGAAAAAATGTCCTACTTTTGGCGAATGGAGTTTGGTTGTTGTTGTAATCATGAGTATGAAACAGAGAGGAAGCTGTACTGATTGATCACTTTATTGATCAGATACAATGTGTTCATCAATAAAGACAATAATCAGACTCAGTGTGGCTGTTTTTAGTTCTTCACACTCACACCTGACTCTTGTCCAATGAGAGGAGTCTGAGTGCAGATGTGGGCGGGGCTTACTGTCACCTCAGTGTGACATCATGGGACAGGAAGTTGCATCAACGCACTGGGTTTATTTAAGGTTCACCTGTTCAAAGAGACCCGACTGGACGTCCTTCAGTCTTGATGGTTTGAGACTCGGTGGACAAAATAATAGAAACACCGGTCAGTCAGCACTCAGATGAAAATAAATACTTTATTCAGATTTTCTACACATTTATCTTTATGTTGAAACATTAGCATGCTGACATGATGTCACACTAGCAAGTTAAATATCAAGCTAACCAGTAGCAATGCTAACAGAAGACAGCTGCTTATTGAAGCCTTTCCGATTGGCTGACAGCAGCAAAAAGTCCCGCCCACCATCACACCACACCCCCAGAATTCCCTCAGCGCTGACATCTTTGGTTCACATGTGTCTTTTAAGTTCCATCCACAATTTCTGTCCAAACAGAAGGCAGTCCTGAGGGCACCTGACCCTCTGATGTCAGAATGATGTCATCTCTTGCTTGATGACATCATTTCTGTGTTTTCTGCCGCACAAACTCCTCCGCCCACCTCAGAGCCTCAGTGATGTCACTGCTCCTTCCTGTTCCCTTGGCAACCAGTGGAGAGCCGCCAGCGCTTCCCCAAGGTGGCGACACACCGCCAATGCCCAATCAGAGGCTGAGAGGGATGGCGAGTCCTGAGAGAGAGAGTACAGCCAATCAGAGGCATCAAAAGCAGCACCGCCCACCCCTGATGTCACTGACACGTGTCATAGTTACCTTTGGGACCTGGCAGGCACACAGAACCTTCCCAGAATGCCCCTGGTGAGCGAGTAGCATCACGTAGCTGCGAGGAGCTGCAGCGCTCAGCCGATTCACCGTCTTCATCACAACCTGACAGAAATCAGCACGACAGCTGTGATGTCACAGTGATGTCAGCAGACTACGTACCTGTTTCTTCACAGGACTCTATGTAAATGATGCAGGTGTATGATGGGAAGTGTAGGCTCCAGCAGTGAGTTCATACCGACAGAGAGTCCGTCTCCACAGCGTCCACCTGCAAGTCCTTCCTGCCGTTCTTCTCCAGCAGAGCCTGAGCTCTCGCTGCAGCCTGTGCAAAGCATCATGGGAAAACACACAGTCAGAAAACATCCAGCCGAGTACAAACGTGTACAAACAGTCACATTGTGAGACATAAATCACAGTGAAACATTGTTGGACTGATGTGATCATATAACTCATTTATCATCATTGTTTTTAATAAGTGTTAAAGGGATAGTTGGTGTTTTTTGAAGTGGGGTCATATAAAGTACATATCTATAGTCGATCTGTTCCCTACTGTAATCACCGATCAGCGCAGAGTTACGCTAGTGCGTAGGGATACGGAGGTTCTACGGTTGAGAAAATGTAGTGCCAAAAGAAGCGCGGTCTGACAGCGATGTGAAGCGGTGTGAATTTTACCTATACAACGTACACTTGAACTGATATAGATTGTTTTAGGTGAGCCTTGTTTTAGGTGGTTAATTTCTCTTTTTCTCTGGAGTCCGTTCACTGCAGTACAAAGCTGAGCGTCTGGGCTGGAGCGGCTCTCTGCTGCTCCAAACTGAGGCTGCGCTGATCGTGATTACGGTAGGAAACAGATCGACTATAGATATGTACTTTATATGACCCCACTTCAAAAAACACCAACTATCCCTTTAATAAAACAACATGTGCTTCTTGTTGTGATGTAATTGGCAGTTGAGTTTCAGGTGTGTATGTGTGGTTTTGTTCACCTCTCTGGTCTCCAGCTTCCTGACCGTGGTGTTGCTGTTCCTCTGCATAGCTCGGAGGTGAATCTGCAGCTCTCTGCGCTGCCACTGAGGGATGGGTGTGTTATCTACAGCCTGTAAGACACAGTGCAGGGAAAAGTTATCTACAGCCTGTCAGACACAGCGCAGGGAAAAGTTATCTACAGCCTGTAAGACACAGTGCAGGGTAAAGTTATCTACAGCCTGTCAGACACAGCGCAGGGAAAAGTTATCTACAGCCTGTAAGACACAGTGCAGGGTAAAGTTATCTACAGCCTGTCAGACACAGCGCAGGGAAAAGTTATCTACAGCCTGTCAGACACAGCGCAGGGAAAAGTTATCTACAGCCTGTAAGACACAGTGCAGGGTAAAGTTATCTACAGCCTGTCAGACACAGCGCAGGGAAAAGGTATCTACAGCCTGTCAGACACAGCGCAGGGAAAAGGTATCTACGGCCTGACAGACACGGCGCAGGGTTACATAGAAGTGCATCATGGGTATTGTACATACATCAGTGAGGACTCCAACCTCCTTGGCGAGACGCTGGGCGGAGTCAAGGCTGAGGGGGGCGGAGCCTGAGAGTCTGGCTGACAGAGAGTCCACATCCTGAGACAACACCTGACCCGCCTCCCGAGCCTGAAGGAACCACAGCACCATGAAACATCAGACTGAATATACGATTATCATGTCTATATTGTTTATAATGTTTATAATGTCAATATAGTTTAAACTGTTTATAATGTCAATCATTTATATAAATTATGTTTATGATGTAAATAATGTTGTGACATCAACATGTGTGGCGCTGACCCGTGTTGCTTCCCGTCCTGTCACCGCAACCACTCGACTGATTCCCTTCACCATCTGTCTCTCAGAAACAATCACCAGATCCTCAATGGCTCCAGTCTGCAGCAGGTGACTGCACGCACACACACACACACACACACACACACACACACACACACACACACACACACAAATGTTGTCGTCTTTCATAAATTTAATGTAAAAGATGAAATCAGTTGAAACGGTGTGAAAATCAGACAATTTGTTCAGCGAGGTGATGCTGTGGTGACAGAATCAGAACTACTGTCAGTACTGATACTGTCAGTACTGACAGTATCAGTACTGACAGTATCAGTACTGATACTGTCAGTACTGCATGTATGTCAGTCTCACGTTCCACAGCAGAGCTCCACAGATGTCCGTCCATCTGTCTGATCATCCAACAGGTCAGAGACTGACAACCCCACCGACACCACCCGAACAGGGTCCGGATACACCTGCAGACAGACAGGAGGACAGACAGTCAGTACACCTGCAGACAGACAGGAGGACAGACAGTCAGTACACCTGCAGACAGACAGGAGGACAGACAGTCAGTACACCTGCAGACAGACAGTCTGTGTCTTACCTCGTCCACTGTCCTCAGGCCGTTGATGTGGCCGGCCGTTTGCAGAGGGAGCTCCTGGCTGTGGACGTTGTGATTGGCTGAGATGATGTCATTGACACACCTCTCTACCTGTTGCAGCTGAGAGACATCCAGGGAACCCTGAGAACGACCAATCAACAGTCACTTCTGGTGATTAGCTGGAGGTTAGTTGGTGATACATGGAGGTTAGATGGAGGTTAGTTGGAGGTTAGTTGGTGATACATGGAGGTTAGATGGAGGTTAGATGGAGGTTAGTTGGAGGTTAGTTGGAGATACATGGAGGTTAGGTGGAGGTTAGTTGGTGATACATGGAGGTTAGTTGGTGATACATGGAGGTTAGTTGGAGGTTAGTTGGTGATACATGGAGGTTAGTTGGTGATACATGGAGGTTAGTTGGAGGTGAGTTGGTGATACATGGAGGTTAGATGGAGGTTAGATGGAGGTTAGTTGGAGGTTAGTTGGTGATACATGGAGGTTAGATGGAGGTTAGTTGGAGGTTAGTTGGTGATACATGGAGGTTAGATGGAGGTTAGATGGAGGTTAGTTGGAGGTTAGTTGGAGATTAGATGGAGGTTAGTTGGAGGTTAGTTGGAGATACATGGAGGTTAGGTGGAGGTTAGTTGGTGATACATGGAGGTTAGTTGGAGGTTAGTTGGTGATACATGGAGGTTAGTTGGAGGTGAGTTGGTGATACATGGAGGTTAGTTGGAGGTGAGTTGGTGATACATGGAGGTTAGGTGGAGGTTAGTTGGTGATACATGGAGGTTAGATGGAGGTTAGATGGAGGTTAGTTGGAGGTTAGTTGGTGATACATGGAGGTTAGATGGAGGTTAGTTGGAGGTTAGTTGGTGATACATGGAGGTTAGGTGGAGGTTAGTTGGAGGTTAGTTGGAGATACATGGAGGTTAGGTGGAGGTTAGTTGGTGATACATGGAGGTTAGTTGGTGATACATGGAGGTTAGTTGGAGGTGAGTTGGTGATACATGGAGGTTAGGTGGAGGTTAGTTGGTGATACATGGAGGTTAGATGGAGGTTAGATGGAGGTTAGTTGGAGGTTAGTTGGTGATACATGGAGGTTAGATGGAGGTTAGTTGGAGGTTAGTTGGTGATACATGGAGGTTAGATGGAGGTTAGATGGAGGTTAGTTGGAGGTTAGTTGGAGATTAGATGGAGGTTAGTTGGAGGTTAGTTGGAGATACATGGAGGTTAGGTGGAGGTTAGTTGGTGATACATGGAGGTTAGTTGGTGATACATGGAGGTTAGTTGGAGGTTAGTTGGTGATACATGGAGGTTAGTTGGAGGTGAGTTGGTGATACATGGAGGTTAGGTGGAGGTTAGTTGGTGATACATGGAGGTTAGATGGAGGTTAGATGGAGGTTAGTTGGAGGTTAGTTGGTGATACATGGAGGTTAGATGGAGGTTAGTTGGAGGTTAGTTGGTGATACATGGAGGTTAGATGGAGGTTAGTTGGTGATACATGGAGGTTAGGTGGAGGTTAGTTGGTGATACATGGAGGTTAGTTGGAGATACATGGAGGTTAGGTGGAGGTTAGTTGGAGATACATGGAGGTTAGGTGGAGGTTAGTTGGTGATACATGGAGGTTAGGTGGAGGTTAGTTGGTGATACATGGAGGTTAGTTGGAGGTGACTTGGTGATACATGGAGGTTAGGTGGAGGTTAGTTGGTGATACATGGAGGTTAGGGTGGAGGTTAGTTGGTGATACATGGAGGTTAGGTGGAGGTTAGTTGGTGATACATGGAGGTTAGTTGGAGGTTAGTTGGTGATACATGGAGGTTAGGTGGAGGTTAGTTGGTGATACATGGAGGTTAGTTGGAGGTTAGTTGGTGATACATGGAGGTTAGTTGGTGATACATGGAGGTTAGTTGGAGGTGAGTTGGTGATACATGGAGGTTAGTTGGAGGTGAGTTGGTGATACATGGAGGTTAGGTGGAGGTTAGTTGGTGATACATGGAGGTTAGGTGGAGGTTAGTTGGTGATACATGGAGGTTAGTTGGAGGTGAGTTGGTGATACATGGAGGTTAGGTGGAGGTTAGTTGGTGTTACATGGAGGTTAGGTGGAGGTGAGTTGGTGATACATGGAGGTTAGGTGGAGGTTAGGTGGAGGTTAGTTGGTGTTACATGGAGGTTAGTTGGTGATACATGGAGGTTAGGTGGAGGTTAGTTGGTGATACATGGAGGTTAGGTGGAGGTTAGTTGGTGATACATGGAGGTTAGTTGGAGGTGAGTTGGTGATACATGGAGGTTAGGTGGAGGTTAGTTGGTGTTACATGGAGGTTAGTTGGTGATACATGGAGGTTAGGTGGAGGTTAGTTGGTGTTACATGGAGGTTAGTTGGTGTTACATGGAGGTTAGTTGGTGATACATGGAGGTTAGGTGGAGGTTAGTTGGTGTTACATGGAGGTTAGTTGGTGTTACATGGAGGTTAGTTGGTGGGTAGTTGGCTAGTTAAGTGTTTGCTTATTATTTGACCTTGACACTGAAGTCGAAGCGGAGCCGATCAGCTGCCACATGAGATCCTCTCTGCTGGACTGAAGGACCCAGAACTTCCCTCAGAGCGAAGTTGAGGATGTGAGTCGCTGTGTGTTTCACCATACAAGACAACCTGTGGACCTGAGAGACAGCAGCAGAAACATCAGCACAGGACCGATCGTCCTGATCTCATCCTGACCTGCATAGGATCAACACTGTCCACTTTGTCCTGAGGGGTCAGTTCACTAACTACAGTTAGTTCATTATTATAAAGTCATTTTACACAACTTTACACCGAGCTGCACTGAGGATCTGACTGTCACACAGATGGTTCAGTGTAACAGAGGTGTCCCACAGGGATCTGGACTTAGACCACTTCTCTTTATATTAACCCTCTAAGGTCCAGGGTGTAACTGGCCGTTTTTGATGACTTTTTTGTAATCAGTCATTTCCATGGTTTTAAAACAAGAAACAAGACAACACACCAGATAGCCATCACCACAAGGCTACAAGAAAACAGACAAGACACCGACAATAGAACAAGAATACAGAATTGTTCAGTTAAACAAGAGAGTGAATCTAACTCTGCAGACACAGACTGGATAAAAGAAAGTTAACAATACAAAATAACAGCAGTTAATCAAAAACACAACAAATTACAAAAAAAACATACATTCATATTAGGTTCATTTTCAGTACAGTATGGGAACAAAATGCAAAACATAAATTTGTTTATTGTGTATTCAGAACTTTGTAAAGCAACAATTTATTGTAACATTATACAAAATATGAAAATAAAATAAAAAAAATACTGTTGTAAAGTGCTGCCTGATAATAAGCTAATAAATTCCCAAATGAACAAAATTAAATAATAAAATATAAAATGAGCTTTCAAATGAGTAAAATATTCTCAAACATTAACTATATGAAATATTATCAAAAAATAATTCCTCACAGCTTTTTAAAGGCTTTCAACAAGACTTTTCCACAAGTAAAGTGCAGCACTAACAGTTCCAGCATGTAGCCCCGTTCAGTTTTACTCAGCCTTCCTATTTTTTGCCAGAAAGATTAACTTGTCCACATTGACTCCACCCATGAGTTATTAGTGAGTACAGGCTTTCATTATGAAGATATAAGACGACAATATGCACTTTTGGACGATTTATTGACAGTCGCGTTTTTTGGACAGGCATCGTCACAGTCACCTACACTGTCACTGTGTGCTCTGTAGCGCTCGTCTAACAGTGGTTTGCAGGTCGCAGTCCCGACATCTCTGTGTGGAATAGTGTTCAAGCCACATGACTGGTTAACGGACATGGACGAGGACCCCTCTCATGACGGGACCCTCAAACCACACCTCCAGCACATCTGTGACCCTCCCCGGTAAAATGAACACCAGTTAAACTGTCACACCGAACCCAACGCCCTGTACCGAACCAATCGCCCTGTACCAAACCCAACGCCCTGTACCAAACCCAACGTCCTGTACCGAACCCAACGCCCTGTACCGAACCCAACGCCCTGTACCGAACCCAACGCCCTGTACCGAACCAAACGCCCTGTACCGAACCCAACGCCCTGTACCGAACCAATCGCCCTGTACCGAACCCAACGCCCTGTACCGAACCCAACGCCCTGTACCGAACCCAACGCCCTGTACCGAACCAATCGCCCTGTACCGAACCCAACGCCCTGTACCGAACCAATCGCCCTGTACCGAACCCAACGCCCTGTACCGAACCCAACGCCCTGTACCGAACCCAACGCCCTGTACCGAACCAATCGTCCTGTACCGAACCCAACGCCCTGTACCGAACCAAACGCCCTGTACCGAACCCAACGCCCTGTACCGAACCCAACGCCCTGTACCGAACCCAACGCCCTGTACCGAACCAATCGCCCTGTACCGAACCCAACGCCCTGTACCGAACCCAACGTCCTGTACCGAACCAATCGCCCTGTACCGAACCCAACGCCCGGTACCGAACCCAACGCCCTGTACCAAACCCAACGCCCTGTACCGAACCCAACGCCCTGTACCAAACCCAACGTCCTGTACCGAACCTAACGTCCTGTACTGAAACGGTTCAATACAAATACATTCACACATACGTAACTACACTTTGGCAGATGTGTAGGTAGTTAAACTGCATATATCACAATTCAAAATAATATCCTGAGGATTGTTATATTAGGGACCTTTGATAAAGGAGATGTAATTCCCCCACTTAGCACAGTATTTATCTAAGGTCCTGCCAACATTTCCAAGACTCAGGCAGGATTCTGAGTCACTATGGTCTCTTTACTACATTTAGATTGTAGGTGATTATTAATCAAGATGGCAGCTCCCCTACTGTGACCAGACCCAGATGCTACAGACATGTCACACATGTCCCAACCCATACATATGTGTTCTGTCTCATTCTCTAATGAAGGTGTTTCCTGCAGTAATTCTATATCACAGGGTTTCCACTTCAGACAGGATACAACTTTTCTCCTTTTAATAGGAGAATTCAGTCCTTTACATTACGGCTCAGATAACACAGACCTTATTATGTGATAGTGTTGCACAGTAAACCAATACTAGAAAGGTACCGCGGTACCCAGCTGTTAAAAACAATACTTTTTCACGTTTTATTAGTATCGGTACTTCATGAACTTTGTGCGACAGCGGGGCAGCGTGTCTGTGTGCAGCTTCTCTCTGCTTCCTCACTGCCTGCAGACAGAGTGGGCGTGGCTTCACGGTGACAGACAGTCACAGAGCGAGACAGACGTGTTGGCTCTCTTGGTCGTTAGGGATTTAAAGCATCGTTTACAGACGGGCTTTGTGGAGTCCGTGGGCTTGCCCTTATTGTCGGCTCCGTGTGTCTGCTTCTTCAACAAGCCTAGGACGGTCGGCAGGAGCACTCATGCCACTCTCAGCTGACAGACATGCAGACTTGTTCAAAGAGTTCAAAGAGCTGCAGGTTAGCGATAGATAACGTTAAATATCTCCTGGATGGAAGTCAGGTGAACTGTTTCCACCATCAGAGCTGCAGGAGGCAGTCAGGGGTGAAGCTAACTGTTTAACAGTCCAATGTGGTTCCACATCTCTGTATGCAAACACAACGTTCACACTGGTAACATGAACTTTACCAGAACATGTGCTGGAGTTCACAAGTATGCTGATCAACAACACCACTTATAAATGATCTATCGATCAGTACTAGTAATATAATCATAACATGTACATAATGTATAATATATATTGTAATTTATATTATTATAAAATGGTGTGATTAGAGCACAGACCTCCACCAGGTCTGGGTCATTGTGTTGTACTTTAGTGCACTCATGTAGTTTGCAGGATAATAATAATAATCCAGGATTTGAAATTTCCCCTTTGTGGGACGAATAAAGTGTTGTCTTATTATATGAATTGCCAGACTGACAGTTAATGTCATTTATGTTCATTATTTTTATGCTGATTAAAATTGTAGTTAATGTGCTGTTAATTTGTTTCTACTACTGGCACTGAGCTTTTAATGGAAAATCAGGTTATTTAATAATCTCTGATAGCAAACAAGACAAATGAACAAAACAAGACGACACTTGTCTTCTTGGATACAGCAGCTATAAAGCTCAGCAGCTTTTACAATAAATATATATTTTTATTTTGACTTTTGAAGTGTTTTAATTTATAAAAAGAAATAAATCATTTTAAGTTCCACATTCTGTCATCTGATATTGTATTCCATTACTTTTGATGATGTTCTAGTTTTCCGCTGTGGTATCGATTCAGTATCGGTATCCAGATATTTTAGGCAGGTATCATACCAAAGTCATAATTTTGATATCGTGACAACACTATTATGTGATTGCATATTTTGCATATGGCATGATCATATATTCCTTTATCTCAACATCTGACAAAAGTGTACGCAAGTTACACACAACATAGAAAAATAAAACACACCAACATCACATTTAGAAGAACATCCATATAACAGGAACTGTGAGCTGCAACACACATCAGCACTGCTCTGAGCTTTACACTCAACATACTGTGGTCCTCCACTCACAGGGGATCACAACATCGTGGCAAACCGTCAGTAACATCAGGCCGAGGTACACAACACCTGCTCTCAGTCATGAATACAAGCACTAACATGAAGATTAACACACCTGTCGCAGGTCAGCAGGTGGAAATTAACATATTAAACTGAGTCTACTGATCCTAATAACTGTCAACACCAAACCAACATCACGGTGAACTGAATCATTACAGAAGACGTATTCAAAGAACCAAAACCTTTCAACCAAAAGGCTTCCAGGTTTATAACCAAGACCAGGACAGCCGAGTGTGCAATACGACAACAGTGTGAGCAAGCTGGCCCCCCCCCCCCCCCCGACATATCACAGCGCCCGCCAACCACATTCACTGTGTCGGAAAACATTATAACACAGCACAGTAAATACCAACAGGAGGGAGGAACACAGAAATAGAAAATATACCAAGCAGAGCTGAACATACCTGGAGCATTTCTCTGTTCAAAGAAAAGATACAAATAGATACAAATAAAAGTGCGTCCGTCCTGGAAAGGGAAGATTTTATCTTCATCTTTAAAAACTTTAACAGTTTTTGCCTCGCACAACCTCACGTGTGACTGTACAGTTGTACAATGTCATTGTGTGATTGGTTGATGTGGTGCATTTTTCCACCAATAGGAAACTGTCATGTGTTTTTTTTTCTCGTGCACAATTTCGTTTCACCAAACGTGACGCGGCCAGATTACTGATCATACGTCTGGTTTCACTCGACCTATCAACACAATGTAAAAACTGGTAAACAGTTTGAAGTGGACACATGTTGGAACAGAGACTCGGGGAGGCTGCGTCCTGCTGCTGCGGCATCTTAAACCCGTTACGTGATTAGGACGCAGCGGCGCGTCCTTCGACCGCAGAGGGCTCGAGACGTTGCTGTGAACACGTCTGAGACGATACTGTGCTGCTCTGTCAGACTGCTTCTACACAACAAGCTTATAAAATCTGTTGATAAACCCAAACATGTGCTTGGTTGTTTGGTACTCACCTGGTCCAGGTGTAGCTGGACCTGGTCTCCAGTCTTCAGGCTGTCGGCTGCAGTCACCTGATGGACCACGTACCCCCCCGCCAGGACCACGGCCTCCACAGGGTACAGGACGTCCTGAGAACACACCGCATGAGTCAGACCTCACCTGGACACACAACAGGCAATTTCCCATGATGCAGTTTGCCTGTGGGCGCTCAGCTGACCTGCAGTCCTTCCCTGGTGAAGTAGCCCTGGTCATGTGACTGCCCGCCCTGCTCAGAGTAGAAGCAGGTCTGATCCAGGATGACGCCGCAGCGCTGCCCCTCAGAGACCTCCGACACCAGCGCCTGCCCGTCGTACAGAGCCAGGACTGTTGCACTGCATGCTGGGAACACTGGCAAGAGAACAATGAGGTCACTGTGATGCTGTGGTTTGATTGGCTGTAGTCAAAACACACTGAATGTATCCAGCTATCAGCTGGAAGTGACACTGACAGGTGTGTCACCGTCCAGGTGGGACTCAGTCGTACCGTATCTGCCCCGCTCCAGTCGGTACTGGTACTTGAGGCTGTCGTCAGTGTGAGGGACGGCGAGACGCTGCAGCTCGGCCAGGCTGAGGACGTCCAACGTCACCTGAGCCTGAGCACCTGCCTGCAGCTCTGACATCACCTAGCAGACACACAGGTGTGTCATGACATCACCAGGAGACAATAAAACCCTCCATCTGCTCCACTGTTAGATTTACAGCCCTTCACAATAAAAGTCCAATATAAGCTTTGAACTTATATAAGTATGGTTACTCAGTAATTACTGACTACATCACACGAAAGGTTAGAAACACCAAGAGGATCATGGGAGTTGGCCTTTACCTTCTGGCTCTCTGCCATCAGTCGGTCCAGCTCCTGACGGTCCACCTGGACTCCTCGCTCCTCCAACATCAGGTCCACCAGGTCCAGAGGGAAACCCAGGTTCCTGTGCAGAGACCAGGCCACCGAGGCTGACGCGCGCACACACACACACACACACACACACACACACACCAGAGGACAGGGTTAAATGGATCTGCAGAACATTACAGATCAGAGTTATGAAGATGTGAAGTGTGGCCAAAAATGTAACTTTTTTTTCTAGAATTGTTCCCATTGAAACACGTGATCACAGCAGACGAGCTGCGCTAACGTCCAGAACTGTTCTGTGGACTTCCTCTAACAATCATGTGGAATGTGTCACAGCAGGATGTAAAGCCAGCAGCTCAGAAGCTGATGGAGACTCAGACATGCGGGACGTCGCTCTGCCTGGGGGCTGATGGGAGGAACTGACCAGGGAAGACTCCATGTTTGTAGTCCTGCCGGTCGAGCGTTCGTCGTATCAGCCTGCTGCCTTGCTGCAGGGACGACAGGAAGTGAGCCTCGTTCTCGTTGATGATGTCCATGATCTGAAAGAACGTCAGCTGTCAGTCAACTTCTGCTGGGGACAACTTCCTGTCAAGATCAACTGGAGCAGCCTAAGCTGAAGTCCTGACACTTCAAAATAAAAGAGCTGGAGTTTCAGTTTTCAAAATAAGAGCCAGTTATTTTTAAAGTCCGTGTAAAGCAGCAATAAATTTGTGTTATGAGTTTGTCACACCACAGAAACATGTGTCATTGGCCACTGAGCCAAATTTGAAAGATTAAAACAATTGCCAAGTATATAAAATTAGGTCTCAAAATCATGGAAAAACAAGCGCTTCTCTCTGCTGTGAAACGCTGGGGGCGTGTCAGTTAGAGGCGCTGGAGCCACGCCCACACAGGGAGGAGCCTCCTCTGTGTACTGTACAAGGACGTAACCTACAGTAACAATGGAAGTTAGCAGCACCATCAGAGGACCCAGCCCGACCTGTTTGGACCATCAGAGCCAGAAACTGACTCTGAGTCAGACACTGATAGTGCTCAGCCTCGTTCCTCACAGTCCATGTTTTACATTACACACAAACGTAAAACCCCAGTCTACATAGAATTCCTTGTCATAGCTATATTGGTGCTCATAAAATATTACCTGTAGATTATCATTGTGCTGTCAGATGGACTCTGCTCAGGGAATGAGGCCAAATCATGTCATGATCAAATGCAATAACGTTTGCTAACATTACATGACAGGATGCACGATGTAAAATCACTTTCAGGATTTGCACCTTCAGCAAAATGCATTTAATTGCCCAAATGTACAAGATTTATAACATACATAAGCACACACTTACACCCTCAGGCGGACACATAATGCCGGCGGCGGAGATGAGCGCGTGCGCTGTCGGCGGGACGGGAGGATGCAAGCCGGGGACGGAGAGGGTCGGTTCGGCCCCGCTGACCAGCGTCAACAGACTCTTCAGATATCCAGACTTTACCTGGTGACAGTTGCTGAAACTATCAGGGGTAAAGTGGACACTGCAGAGAGGTGTTGGTGGTGATGTTTAACTCTCCACAGAAACGTTAGCTCCTCTTGACAAAATCGATCCGCCGTTTCCTTACGTTGTCATCCGAAGGAAACTTAAATAAGCTAACAGCCGTCACCCTGCACACTGTGGCATCCAGGAAAGATGCAGAGCCATGTGGAGGAGACATGACTGGTTAGCTGACTGGTTGACTGGTTAGCTGACCCGGTTGACTGGTTAGCTGACTGGTTGACTGGTTAGCTGACTGGTTGACTGGTTAGCTGACTGGTTGACTGGTTAGCTGACCGGTTGACTGGTTAGCTGACTGGTTGACTGGTTAGCTGACTGGTTGACTGGTTAGCTGACTGGTTGACTGGTTAGCTAGCTGCAAACTATTGTAAGCAATGCTATCCAAGACTCCAGAGCGAGCTGAAAAACCACCGAAGCTAATGAGCTGAATGTATTTATACCACTTCCGCAGCAGGGCGGGGTTTATGCAAATCATGGCCGCGTTACGTAACACGGCCATTTATGACCTTTTTTGAATGTGTTTGGAAGAAAATGGCTGAATTTGCTTTACACAGACTTTAAATGTGGCAACTCATTTCGTTCGTTACTATAAATATGACGACAGCACAAAACAGGCGACAGAACTCAGTCCTCACCCTGTCGGCCTCCCTGTGGAGCTCCGGATACACATCACCCTGCAACACAGCAAATTAATCAATCAATCAGTGAATCAATCGGTGAATCAATCAGTGAATCAATCAGTGAATCAATCAGTGAATCAATCAGTGAATCAATCAGTGAATCAATCAGTCAGTCGGCCCATCAATACCGATTCATGTCATCCATCAGCAGAAACTGTTGTTTTATTCTCATTTTTTTCTCCTTCATATCCTGAACTAGAATGAATAACTGATTATTGATTAGCTGACCTGCCCACAGGGATTATGGGAAATGTATTTTACCAGTATGTGGCTGACAGTAGGAACCAGGCTGGCCAGCGCTCCCTGAGGAGCCTGAAGAACCTCGACACAGAACCGGACCGCCCGCCGCAGGATCCTCCTCAGCACCAACCTGACACACAACAAACAGCTGTCAGCTGATTGGCCGCCCGCTGTGCTCTGACAGCTGATTGGTGGAGGACTCACTCTGCTCCTGACATGCCTGGATGAACTCCGTCAGCGATGCACACAGATAACGTGCGGACGTGGTCCGCCACCACGCGGTACGCCATGTCCACCTTCCCCTCGTCTGCTGCGCCCGTCCTGCCGCCGTACGGCCCCGCCCTCGACCTCTGAGGACAGACGTCACCATGACGACAGACAGCTGTCAATCAAACCGTCGGCAATAACACAACCCGCAGTCTGACGAGCAGCTGTGACAACATCATGGTGTGTGTGCCGTAGTGTAGCTGTGTGTAGTTGTGTACCTGCTGGATGGCGTGCAGCAGAGGTGTGAACAGGTCGGTATCATAGTTGGACCTCCTGCCCTGCAGGACGCTCACCAGTCTCTCCAGTCCCATCCCAGTGTCCACACTGAACTGGGGCAGCATCCGCAGACTGTGGTCCACCTCCCTGACACACACACACACACACACACACAGTTACACTGGGAGCTCACCAGTCCAGACTGGTTCAGTGGGTCCAGGTGTATGTGTGGACCTGTTGTACTGCATGAAGACCAGGTTCCAGATCTCCACCACGTCCGGACTGTCAGCGTTGACGAGCACCGCCGCGTCTCGTCCTCCCACGTGGTCGTAGTGGATCTCAGTGCAGGGCCCGCACGGACCGCAGTCCCCCATCTCCCAGAAGTTCTCCTTCAGCCCGAACGGCAGGAGGCGAGCAGGAGGAACCCTGAGGAGGAAGAGGAAGAGGAAGAGGAAGACAGCTACATCAGCCACGGAGCTTCACACACTTGAACAGTGATCAGGTAAACAGGAAGTCAGGTAAACAGGAGGTCAGGTAAACATGAGGACAGGTAAACAGGAGGTCAGGTAAACAGGAGGTCAGGTAAACAGGAGGTCAGGTAAACAGGAGGTCAGGTAGGAGGACAGGTAAACAGGAGGTCAGGTAAACAGGAGGACAGGTAAACAGGAGGACAGGTAAACAGGAGGTCAGGTAAACAGGAGGTCAGGTAAACAGGAGGTCAGGTAAACAGGAGGACAGGTAAACATGAGGACAGGTAAACAGGAGGTCAGGTAAACAGGAGGTCAGGTAAACAGGAGGACAGGTAAACAGGAGGACAGGTAAACAGGAGGACAGGTAAACAGGAGGTCAGGTAAACAGGAGGACAGGTAAACAGGAGGTCAGGTAAACATGAAGTCAGGTAAACAGGAGGTCAGGTAAACAGGAGGACAGGTAAACAGGAGGACAGGTAAACAGGAGGTCAGGTAAACAGGAGGACAGGTAAACAGGAGGACAGGTAAACAGGAGGACAGGTAAACAGGAGGTCAGGTAAACAGGAGGACAGGTAAACATGAGGACAGGTAAACAGGAGGTCAGGTAAACAGGAGGTCAGGTAAACAGGAGGACAGGTAAACAGGAGGACAGGTAAACAGGAGGTCAGGTAAACAGGAGGACAGGTAAACAGGAGGTCAGGTAAACATGAAGTCAGGTAAACAGGAGGGTCAGGTAAACAGGAGGACAGGTAAACAGGAGGACAGGTAAACAGGAGGTCAGGTAAACAGGAGGTCAGGTAAACAGGAGGTCTGGTAAACAGGAGGACAGGTAAACAGGAGGACAGGTAAACAGGAGGTCAGGTAAACAGGAGGACAGGTAAACAGGAGGTCTGGTAAACAGGAGGTCAGGTAAACAGGAGGTCAGGTAAACAGGAGGACAGGTAAACAGGAGGTCAGGTAAACAGGAGGACAGGTAAACAGGAGGTCAGGTAAACAGGAGGTCAGGTAAACAGGAGGTCTGGTAAACAGGAGGTCAGGTAAACAGGAGGACAGGTAAACAGGAGGTCAGGTAAACAGGAGGTCAGGTAAACAGGAGGTCAGGTAAACAGGAGGTCTGGTAAACAGGAGGTCAGGTAAACAGGAGGACAGGTAAACAGGAGGTCAGGTAAACAGGAGGTCAGGTAAACAGGAGGTCAGGTAAACAGGAGGTCAGGTTAACAGGAGGTCTGGTAAACAGGAGGACAGGTAAACAGGAGGTCAGGTAAACAGGAGGTCAGGTTAACAGGAGGACAGGTAAACAGGAGGACAGGTAAACAGGAGGACAGGTAAACAGGAGGTCAGGTAAACAGGAGGTCTGGTAAACAGGAGGTCTGGTAAACAGGAGGTCAGGTTAACGGAGGACTGGTAAACAGGAGGACAGGTAAACAGGAGGACAGGTAAACAGGAGGTCAGGTAAACAGGAGGTCTGGTAAACAGGAGGACAGGTAAACAGGAGGTCAGGTAAACAGGAGGTCAGGTTAACAGGAGGACAGGTAAACAGGAGGACAGGTAAACAGGAGGTCAGGTAAACAGGAGGTCTGGTAAACAGGAGGACAGGTAAACAGGAGGTCAGGTAAACAGGAGGTCAGGTTAACAGGAGGTCAGGTAAACAGGAGGTCTGGTAAACAGGAGGTCTGAGGCCTGTACTGCGAAGGGGGCTCAACATAGCCAGGCTTTGTGCTCATGATGCAGCTCAACAAAGCCCCGAGTCCCCAAACAGAGTTAAACGGTACTGCGACGGTGGTTATCAACTTACTTTGTCAAGTCCGGTTCTCTGCTTTGTGCTCTGCGCGCGTACATGTAAAAGGGGGCGTTTGACGTCATATTATTCTACTTCCGTGCGAAAATGGATCGATCCCGGGCCACATATTTTACTCAAGATGAGCAGATTCTTATTATGCAGGACTATGAAGAATTCAAGGACACAATCACGGCAAAAAGTAACACTGTCGCCGCCAGTAGAGCGAGGGAGGGCTGCTGGCAGAAAATAGCTGACCGTGTAAATGCGTAAGTTAACAATGATTAATATTAAGATAAATATTATATTAAGCCCTTAGTGTTTTAATTTCTGAAAGCTCAACATTGTGCAACTTTTACATATTAACCCTCATCCATTTAAAAAATAAATACACTGAAGCAACAACTATCTTTTCTCATTTTTGAATGATGTCTATATTGTTTTCACATTTTACTGATCTCAGTTATAGAATGCGCGTGTGTGTTTTATTGAAAGCGAGGCTGAGTGTGCGTAGGCTCGGTGTTTTTTTTTTTTATTATTACTGTGTCGGGATGAACAAGCAAATGTAGCGACTGTCCCTGTACAATGACAATAAAGAGCTTCCTGACAGTGAAAATCGCTCAAGCCTGTAAGATTTGTGTTTGGGTGTACACTGCCCTACAACGGGTGAAACATTGATCAGTTCATCAGTTTATTCATGGACACATCAAAGAAATGATTAACTTTACTCATTATCTGTGACAAATAAATACTCGGTTGGCCTAATTAATATTTCATATTGCATTTTATTAAGATGTGGAAGCAGCAGTCGGACATGGCAGCAAGTTAGAGCCAAATACAAACACATCATTCAAGTGGTATGTAGCCAAGCTGCCCCCATCATTTTGTCAGTGTGGATAACATACTGTTTCCCATTTTATTTTAATATATCACTATCTTAAGCCAACAGGAAGAAGAATGAAAAGGGGAAGATTTCATTATGCAAGCAAGTAATACTGATGATGTAGAGGGGTATGAAAGTAGCCTACATTACCAGATATTTTATAGAATCCTTCCTTAACAAGCATTGTGCTCAAATGACTTGGGAACACTACAAACACGCAACACGCAGTGTTCTTGCTCAGATTTGCTGCATCACCAACTGAATGTAAAAAGGTTCCCGTGGCAAAAAAAAAATGAAGGGCTACACAAACAGTTTGCCTTACAGTGAGCGCACAGCTTCTTCGAGTGGCATTCCTGACACTCGGCTCAATAAGTGAGCAAATGTTCCGTATTCCCTCGGCTGAAAATCTATATCGCTCATAGAGAATTTCATCAGGAAATGCCAGCGGATCAGCGCGATCTCGAAGAAGCCGCTCACATCGTAGTGCTGCCAGAATTATTCTTGCTCCCAGGTCCACCGGGTTCTCAATGAATGGTGACGCCATCTCCGAATGAGTTACACAGTGAAACAGCGGCGCTTTTATAGCCGATTTTAAGCTGAAACTCTGAACAGAACCTGGTCGGGACCAGGTTATGAGCTAAGCATAAGTTACCATGGTGATCTAGCCGGGTTAAAAGAGAGCCACCTTTGTAGTACAGGGAAGCCTGGCTTTAGACTCAACATACCTCGCTAACCCACTAAACTGGCTTCGCAGTACAGGCCTCAGGAGGACAGGTAAACAGGAGGTCAGGTTAACAGGAGGACAGGTAAACAGGAGGTCAGGTTAACAGGAGGTCTGGTAAACAGGAGGACAGGTAAACAGGAGGTCAGGTTAACAGGAGGACAGGTAAACAGGAGGACAGGTAAACAGGAGGTCAGGTAAACAGGAGGACAGGTAAACAGGAGGACAGGTAAACAGGAGGTCAGGTAAACAGGAGGACAGGTAAACAGGAGGTCAGGTAAACAGGAGGTCAGGTAAACAGGAGGTCAGGTAAACAGGAGGACAGGTAAACAGGAGGACAGGTAAACAGGAGGACAGGTAAACAGGAGGTCAGGTAAACAGGAGGTCTGGTAAACAGGAGGACAGGTAAACAGGAGGTCAGGTTAACAGGAGGTCAGGTAAACAGGAGGTCAGGTAAACAGGAGGTCTGGTAAACAGGAGGTCTGGTAAACAGGAGGACAGGTAAACAGGAGGTCTGGTAAACAGGAGGTCAGGTAAACAGGAGGACAGGTAAACAGGAGGACAGGTAAACAGGTGGTCAGGTAAACAGGAGGTCAGGTAAACAGGAGGTCAGGTAAACAGGAAGTACCCGATGTCCAGCCAGATGTGTCTCGTCTCCTCGTCAGCTGGGAGGTGTGAGGCTGCGTCTCCTCCAAAGTAGGACACGTACAGTCTGTCTGCAGGTATCCCATAATGCTCTGTGAGGAGGCTCCACGCCATGCTGCACGCCTCCTCCTGCACACACACACGTGATGTCACCATGGCGTCAGAGCAGAGTGAACCGGAAGTGTCTCCCTCCTCCTCACCTTGAAGTAGTCTCCAAACGACCAGTTTCCCAGCATCTCGAAGAAGGTGTGGTGGTGCTGGTCCCGGCCCACGTCCTCCAGGTCGTTGTGTTTCCCGCCGGCGCGCACGCACTTCTGGCTGTTGACCACGCGGCGGTAGGAAGACATCTCACTGCGGGGGTCCGCGGTCCCCAGGAGGAGGGGCTTAAACTGAAACACAGTCCGGCCCAAACACTGACACACTGCTCTGTTCACCTGAACCGGGTCAGACTGGGTCGACCCAACCGTTAACACATGATCCAGACCCCCTGAGACCGGAACACATTTAAACTGAAAACATCCACTTTACTAAATCTGTCACAGTGATAGTCTGACGTCACTAATCACATGTCCAATCAACACACAGAACATCGACATATATACACACACACACATCACACACACACCGAGGTCACTTTGACAGCACGTGCTGTCAAAGTATTTTGAAATCGCTAACAGCCGCGAGCTTGTCGCAGGTGTTGGAGCAGAACAGACTGGACCGGCTCGGTCCGGGACAGACCGTACTGGGTCCAAACTGACCTGGTTCATGCCGGCGTTGACGAACAGCAGGCTGGGGTCTCCTCTGGGCCGGACCGGGGAGGACGGGACCAGCTGGTGTCCGTGTTTCTGCCGGAAGAAGTCCAGGAAGGTGCTGCGGACCAGAGCCGCGGGCAGCTCCGGAGGGACGCCGCTGAAGGAGCGAGCTGAGCGGGCAGAGAGGCAGCCCGGCGGCCCGCTGAGAGGCCGCAGCCTCCGGGGGAGCAGTCGGAACATCCGGACTGTGATCAGACAGAACTGGAGTCGGAACCAGACGGAGGATCCATGCTGACCCTCACACGGCAAACAGGTTGTGATGATGCGCATGCGCACTCCGACCTGTCTTCTTCGAGGGTGTCGCTGAGCAGAGTACCGCCCCCTGCTGCTCACACGGCCCGGTCCTCCCGCCAGCGACCCAGGTTCTGATCACATGGATCGATTACATCACGTGATTATTGTAATTCAGTGTCGATCAGTCCAATACGTCATCTGTGACCGATCGATACATCGTCATCCAGTCTGGTTCCATTCTGTCAGACAGACCGGAAATACAATGTTTGTTTACATCATGTGATCAGCTGATCAATACGAGCCTCAGCGGGAAACTTCTGAACGTTTACTCGACTACTCGACCTGAGTACTCGATTAGTCGAGTACTCGAGTAAAAGTAAATATATCGTTTATGACTTTGGTCAAAGTGGAGGTTATATGAAGAGTACTCGAGTAAAAGTACATGAAGTGTCAGAGTATCAGTGAAGGAACTGATCCTGATCTTTACATGTGCACACACCAACGAGCGGTACCGCAGGTCCAAGTGTGAAGGAGAGGTACCACAGGTCCAAGTGTGTGAAGGAGAGGTACCACAGGTCCAAGTGTGTGAAGGAGAGGTACCACAGGTCCAGGTGTGAAGGAGAGGTACCACAGGTCCAGGTGTGAAGGAGAGGTACCACAGGTCCAAGTGAGTGAAGGAGAGGTACCACAGGTTCAGGTGTGAAGGAGAGGTACCACAGGTCCAAGTGAGTGAAGGAGAGGTACCACAGGTTCAGGTGTGAAGGAGAGGTACCACAGGTCCAGGTGTGAAGGAGAGGTACCACAGGTCCAAGTGAGTGAAGGAGAGGTACCACAGGTCCAGGTGTGAAGGAGAGGTACCACAGGTCCAAGTGAGTGAAGGAGAGGTACCACAGGTCCAAGTGAGTGAAGGAGAGGTACCACAGGTCCAGGTGTGAAGGAGAGGTACCACAGGTCCAAGTGAGTGAAGGAGAGGTACCACAGGTCCAAGTGTGTGAAGGAGAGGTACCACAGGTCCATGTGTGAAGGAGAGGTACCACAGGTCCAAGTGAGTGAAGGAGAGGTACCACAGGTCCAGGTGTGTGAAGGAGAGGTACCACAGGTCCAGGTGTGAAGGAGAGGTACCACAGGTCCAGGTGTGAAGGAGAGGTACCACAGGTCCAAGTGAGTGAAGGAGAGGTACCACAGGTCCAGGTGTGAAGGAGAGGTACCACAGGTCCAGGTGTGTGAAGGAGAGGTACCACAGGTCCAGGTGTGAAGGAGAGGTACCACAGGTCCAAGTGAGTGAAGGAGAGGTACCACAGGTCCAAGTGTGTGAAGGAGAGGTACCACAGGTCCAAGTGAGTGAAGGAGAGGTACCACAGGTCCAGGTGTGAAGGAGAGGTACCACAGGTCCAGGTGTGAAGGAGAGGTACCACAGGTCCAGGTGTGTGAAGGAGAGGTACCACAGGTCCAGGTGTGAAGGAGAGGTACCACAGGTCCAAGTGTGTGAAGGAGAGGTACCACAGGTCCAGGTGTGAAGGAGAGGTACCACAGGTCCAGGTGTGTGAAGGAGAGGTACCACAGGTCCAAGTGAGTGAAGGAGAGGTACCACAGGTCCAGGTGTGAAGGAGAGGTACCACAGGTCCAAGTGTGTGAAGGAGAGGTACCACAGGTCCAGGTGTGTGAAGGAGAGGTACCACAGGTCCAAGTGTGAAGGAGAGGTACCACAGGTCCAGGTGTGTGAAGGAGAGGTACCACAGGTCCAGGTGTGAAGGAGAGGTACCACAGGTCCAGGTGTGTGAAGGAGAGGTACCACAGGTCCAGGTGTGAAGGAGAGGTACCACAGGTCCATGTGTGAAGGAGAGGTATCACAGGTCCAAGTGTGAAGGAGAGGTACCACAGGTCCAAGTGTGTGAAGGAGAATTGGACAATTATCATACTTATATTTAATATTTATTAATTCACATTCATGTTCATATGTTAAATGTTCTTTACGAGTCTGTTTCTGTTTCTTACCGTTAAATTATATTGTTTATTTCTTGCTGTTATTGTTGTTGAGTGTTATATTGAACTGTTCTGTCAGAAACACAGGACAAATAAAGGAAGTTCTGATTCTAGTTCTGAGTACATTTACTCGAGTACTGTACAGAAACAGTGTCTTTGGGCTTGACTGGAGTATTTCCGTGACACAGAACTTTAAACTGCTCAGAACTGAATATTGTACTTTTTACTCCACTACATATGTCTGACAGCTTTAGTTACTCGTTACTTTCAGATTACTTCCTGTGCAGACGTGTTGGTGTTGAACTCAGTGTTGTTCAGTTGGTCTGTGACAATGAATTGAGTTAATTAGCTCGTTAGAGCTTCTTATATCCACAGTGACATCAGAGGCCGACGGAAGCCGACAGGAGCCGAGCCGCTGACAGCAGCCCCCCTCCTCCTCCTCCTCCTCCTCCTCTTCCTCCTCCTCTCAGCATCATTCCCGGTCAGAGGACGTGAGGATGATCCCGCTGCCCGCCGCTCTGTGACGGGGGAGGTTGAGCAGAAAGGACCCGGACCCGGAGCAGAACCTGGTGAGTCTCATAGATTATCGCATTGATACTGACGTGCTATCGACGGATCGGAGCTGTGATCGATCCGCGGACCGTGACGCTCTGTGCAGCTTCACGGCGATGACGTCATCCGCCGCCAGACTGCACAGACCCTGACGGTCGCGGCTGATCAGCTGATCGATAGACCGAGAGTGTGTGTGCGAGCCTGAATACACAAAAACACACACATTGTGCATAAATTACTGCATGACGTAATGCTTCCAGAGTGTGTGTGTGTGTGTGTGTGTGTGTGTGTGTGTGTGTGAGGGACTGAATACACATCCTCACATGTGATGTAATAACATGTGGGTCACGTGATCACGGATGTGATGATGCAATGAGGTAATTTCCCATCATTCCCTCTGAAATCAGTACCTGATGATCAGACAGCTGGAACACACCTGTCTGACGTCTTAAAGGGACAGCGCACTGTTTCTGAAGTGTTCACAGGTGTGTACTGGCGTTCACGGGTGTGTATGGGCGTTCACAGGTGTTCACGAGTGTGTACGGGCATTCACAGGTGTTCACGGGTGTGTACGGGCGTTCACAGGTGTTCACAGGTGTGTACTGGCGTTCACGGGTGTGTATGGGCGTTCACAGGTGTTCACGAGTGTGTACGGGCGTTCACAGGTGTTCACGGGTGTGTACGGGCGTTCACAGGTGTTCACAGGTGTGTACTGGCGTTCACGGGTGTGTATGGGCGTTCACAGGTGTGTACGGGCGTTAACAGGTGTTCACAGGTGTTCACAGGTGTGTACAGGCGTTCACGGGTGTGTACGGGCGTTCACAGGTGTTCACGGGTGTGTACGGGTGTTCACAGGTGTTCACAGGTGTGTACAGGCGTTCACGGTTGTGTACGGGCGTTCACAGGTGTTCACGGGTGTGTACGGGTGTTCACAGGTGTTCACAGGTGTGTACGGGCGTTCACAGGTGTTCACGGGTGTGTACGGGCGTTCACAGGTGTTCACGGGTGTGTATGGGTGTTCACAGGTGTTCACAGGTGTGTATGGGCGTTCACGGGTGTGTACGGGTGTTCACAGGTGTTCACAGGTGTGTACGGGCGTTCACAGGTGTTCACGGGTGTGTACGGGCGTTCACAGGTGTTCACGGGTGTGTATGGGTGTTCACAGGTGTTCACAGGTGTGTACGGGCGTTCACAGGTGTTCACGGGCGTTCACAGGTGTTCACGGGTGTGTATGGGCGTTTAGAGGTGTGTACGGGCGTTCACGGGTGTTCACAGGTGTGTATGGGCGTTTAGAGGTGTGTACGGGCGTTCACAGGTGTGTTTGTGCTGAGCAGTGGGTTCTGACGGACCTGTGGAGCTTCAGGCTGCTGATCCTAATGTGAGCTCAGTGTCTCCGTCAGCTTCATCATCACAGCTCTGTGTTCAGGCTCGGCTCAGGTTTGGGCTCAGAACTCTTGGTTATCGTCAGAAGTCATCATGTTTGGACTGAAACACCTGTTTCAGATGTCTCCAGGTGTGACTGGAGGCCTTGTTGGCTGAATAACTCCACCTCCATCTGCTCGTGAGACCACTGGTCCAAAAGTGGCCGGTGGACATCTCTGTGGTTTGTACCGTGACACCTGGAGGCGGCGCTGTTCTGAGCGGAGGACACAGAGATGGTCGTACAGCTTCAGACTTCACGTGAGGTCACGTGATGACGACTCCCAACAGACTGACGGACGCTTGTGTGATCCAACACTGCGTCATGTTACCTGAACAGGAAGTGTTCGGTGCTGCCCAGACTGGAGCTCCAGCACACTGCGGGTAGTTCAGAGGGCGTGGGAGGTCAGAGCGCTCAGTATGAACCTGACGGACTGCACCTTTAAACCCCTCAGGTGAGACTCGGCTGAGGAGTCACACTGACCCGACCATCACTGGGCCCTGAGCCTCATGTTGAGAAACACTGAGTCCTCACAAAGACAGTGCCTCAGCTTGTGTGTGTGTGTTTTCTTCGTGAGCGTCTGAGCATGCTCACAGCGTGGAGGGAGACTGGTTTCCATGGTTACGACTTATTGGGCAGCAGAGCTTGAAAACGAGGTGAAAGCAAGAAGAGACACGACAACACATGGTCACAGTAATCTGATTACTCTTTACACACAAGCCTCAGTTACATCCTGACTCCCCACACACATACACACACACACACACACACATACACACACACACACACACACGACCCCCACTCTGTCTCCTAGCAACAGTAACCATGTTCAGTTCTGTGGGCAGCAGAGTGTGATGTAAAGGCTGGCTGTGTTACCATGGCGATGTCCTCTGAGTGTGTGTGTGTGTGTGTGTGTGTGTGTGTGTGTGTGTGTGTGTGTGTGAGTGTGTGTCCTCCTAGTTTCAGCTGCAGATGTGAAAGCAGTCAGTTGACTTCTGAGTCTAACAGGTCAACAACAGAAACTCAGAAATGTGAAGAAAGGAAATATTTTGACTATATTTTCATTCTAAACAGAAAAATCCACTCGTCCACCGTCTGACTCCAGTTTCTGTCTCTGACTGAACTCAGACCAGTTTAATCTGCTCGTTAACTCGTCGTCAGACTCGCTTCATTCAGACTGGACTCAAACTGAGTCAGAGTCACCAGAACAGTTCTGGTTTGTCTCCACAGTCTCCTCTGGTTCGGTCCAGATCAGTCCTCAGTCACATGAAAGTATTCTGGCCCTGCAGCAGAGTACAGTGAGCAGCAGTTAGCGGGTCTGGTCCTGAACATCTGGGGCCCAAGCAGGAGACGTTTGGGGCTCTGCTTCTCTGTGGACACTTTGGTACCGACAGAACCTGGTACCTGATCTCTACCTCTATTGACATGATGGGCCCCGGTTCTGCTCCTGCTAACGGAACACACTCACTGAAACACCTGATGTAAAGCTAAAAAAGTCATTTACCTATTTATTTAAGAATTACTGTAACAGAAAATAACACAATTCATATAATTCACAGTGTGGAGGGTTTGAATCCGTACGTACTGTTCATGTTGGACCTTCACTGGTTGAGCAGCTCATTCACTGTCCTCAGAACCTCAGAACCTCAGAACCTTGAATCCATTGAGGGAAACTTCTCGTCTTTGACCTTTTATAATTTTACACTGTACACACAGATGTATTTTGCATCCATAGATATCTTATTGATCATTAATAAAGTCATTGATAAGTGTTTTCTGAATGTTTGACACAAAACTGTCACAGTCACTTTATTATGATCTCATGTGTTCAAACAAGAGAACAGTCAGAATGAATTTCATGGAAAGTGAAAGTTGTAACAAAGCAGACGAGCTTCTCTTCTGTCAGAATATCATTTCACAATCATCAGTGCATCAGTCACACAACAAAGCAAGAAACTGCTCTGCACATTTCAAACAAACGTGCCAGAACCTGAATGACCTGCGCCCGCTGACGAAGCACGTCTACCACCCCCGAACCAATGTGCATACCGTGCAGAGAGGGGCTGAAGATGCACTGCTGACCTTGACAAACAACATATACGAGTACCTCGAACAGGCAAAGAGTCTCATCAAGATTGTGTTCATAGACTTCAGCAGTGCCTTCAACACAGTCCGACCACACCTGATGGTAAACAAGGTGGTGCACCTCGGGGTAAATCCAAGACTGGTTCTGTTGGCGCGCAGGTAGTCGAGTGGTTAGAACGCAGTGGACCCTGGTTTGAATCCGGCCGGAGGACCTGTACTGCATGTCACACCCCCACCCTAAAGCGGTCTATGCCTAAAAAAAAATCTAAAAAAAAAAAAAAAAGACTGGTTCTGTGGATTTATGACTTTCTGACCAATCGCTGTCAACAAGACAAAGTCACTTCATGTGTCCTTAAAGCCATAAACACATTCTGTCCCCTATTCTATACACAATATACACCACCACCCCTCAGGCCACACACACTGTAGATATTGTAACGTGGTCGGTGCAGGGGAAGGTTATGGTCCTCTTTCAGTGGCGGTAGCTCCGGTTAGCTCAGACCACACGGCAGGCAACATGTGGGATTTCTGCACATACTTTTATTCCACTGTAACTTACAGACCACACCAAGCCAGGTCGCTACGGCACTAGTTATCACACGCACACATGCCTTGACACACATAGGCCGAGGATCCTACACCTATACATCACAATATAAAATAAAATAAAAGGTGGTCTTCACTCTGCTGGCAGCATTGCTACGCATGGTGGAGAGGAAGCACATCAACTCTTCTTCTAGGTACAGGTTACACTATCCACTTAACAAAAGGAGGCGCCACCTAGTGGCGCTACATTCAATAACTCCGACTGTTACAATATGCATGAGTGGGTTTGTTAAAGTCTAACATCACAGAGGGTTCTGAAATGGAGATGCAGGGTTTTATTAAATGGTGTACAGACAATTTCCTTGTGGTTAATGCAAAGAAACCAAAAGAGATGGTTATAGATTTTAATAAACAGGGAATTATAGTTCCGCCCTCAAATATGAATGATGAACTGGTAGAGTGAGTCTCAACACACACACAAAATAATGACCACGAGGCACAACAAGTCTTTCGTGCCTACAGCAGTTAGAGTGCACAACAATAGATTAAATACCTCCTGAGCACTTTAAACTACTCCATATGAACATTCAACATGCTTGTGATGTTCCCTCAATGTTCTTACTGTGCTGTCTGTCTCGTCCTTGTTTTTTCTCTGTATTCATGTTTTTCTTTTCATGCTATACAGTATATAGCAGTGGAACGTGCACGTGACCACATGAATTTCCCACTTGTGGGATAATAAAGTTTACCTTGACCTTGTATGCGTTGGAACAAAGACTTTGGGTGGACAGGTGAGGATGTTCACAGGCTGTCTGTGATGGCTGTTGATTGGCTGAATTGACCAGACTGGTGAAGAAGACGGCGTTCTGATGGTCTCTGCCTCTCTCTCTCTGCAGGTGAGCCATGCCGTTGGTGAAGCGGATTATTGAACCCAGGTATCTGTGTCGCGGCACTCTGCCTGATGGGGTCGCCAGTGAGCTGGAGTGTGTCACCAACAGCACATTGGCTGCTGTCATCAAACAGCTGGGAGGACTCAGTGAGTGCTGATGTCATCACTTATGACTGTGATGACATCTGACCATGTTATCAACAGACATAACACTGTATGTGCTGTCTGTTGACAACATTTTGTTGGGTTTGTTGTTGCTGATGTGCAGGTCGTCATGCGGAGGACATCTTTGGTGAGCTGTTCACAGAGGCCAACAGTTTCTACCTGAGGATGAACAGTCTGCAGGAGAGAGTCGACCTGCTGGCAGTGAAGGTCACACAGCTGGACTCCACCGTGGAGGAAGGTGGATACAATACACCCGTCCATCATCCATCCATCATCCATCTATCCATCCCTCCAGACTCAGGCTCCATTTAAGCACTACTCATGAAACATCCAATAATATCTGAATCATTTTCTAACCTCCAGCCTGAAGGGAAGAATCCAGCTCTTTGAGGTAAAACTAACGAGTCAGCAGCTCCCAGACTGACGCCACAGTACAGAAAACCTCTCTGAGAGGTAACCAGACCAGACCAGGTCTCTCCTGGAACAGACCATCACATACTAGCAAAATCAGTGAGAAATCACACTTGTGGTGTTTGTCCAATCAGAAAAAGCTTTTAGTTTGATTGTACAAGCATCAAATGACTCACAGCTTATTGTGTAGCACCTCATGGTCGCACAACATACCCAGAGGGATGTGGTCCTGAGGTCACAAGATAAATCTGACTGAATGACCAAACTCCAAAGACCCCTCCTGTACCCCTGCAAGACCAGAGAGGGGGTCCACTGGAGTCACTGCATCTGAAGCAGAGCTGCTGCAGTCCAGATCTCTTCTGTTCAGCACCTGGCCATAATCTATCCCGTGAAGGCTCAGCACCTGTTTGTTAACAATGGAATCACAGACCCCAGATGCTTGTTCACAGGCAAAGTTATCGAGCTACATCAGAGAGACATTTTAACCAAGGCAGCACTACAATGTCCAGAGCCTGGGTAAGGCTGGTGTCACAGTCAAGGTTTGTCTTCCTCACCTGTTGACTAAAGGCACACTGAGTTTCTACTTTAGGAACGGTGGAAGACCTCAGATGTAGTAGAGACAGGTACACACCTGTGATGACTGAGGACTACCCTGACTAAACAACTGTCAACATGGACGCACCGGACTGTCAGCAGTGTCATTCATGCAAATGTTGGGCAGCTGTTGCGGCTGCTGCCACCAGGTGCTTCTCAGACGCTCCCTCCACAGTGTCAGTTCTGTCCACCGGACACCTGACAGGCAGCATACCACCATGCCTGTCCCTGTGTGGTCTGCCTGTGTGCAGCTTTTCTGGGGAGGAGATGACTCTGCTGTCTCTTTCAGGTCCCTTAAACTTGATAATTTAAGAAGCCTGAGGTCAACAGACTGCACACTGTCTTTATGATCAAGTTCTGTTCCTGGAGAAACAGAAATGAGGATGTGTCTATCTCTGTCCATGAACAACGAATCAGCATATTAATGCCAAAAACATTTATGTTTATTACATCCTCACTGTGTTGTGACGATCATGTGTGTGGTGTAGTGTCTCTGCAGGACATCAACATGAGGAAGGCCTTCAGGAGCAGTACCATCCAGGACCAGCAGGTGGTGTCACGGAGCTCCATCCTCAACCCAGTGCTGGAGATGTACCAACGCTGTGACAAACCACCGCCTCTCAACATCCTCACACCCTACAGGTCAGTTTAAACCCCGCCTCTCACCATCCTCACGCCCTACAGGTCAGTTTAAACCCCGCCCCTCAACATCCTCACACCCTACAGGTCAGTTTAAACCCCGCCCCTCACCATCCTCACACCCTACAGGTCAGTTTAAACCCCGCCCCTCACCATCCTCACACCCTACAGGTCAGTTTAAACCCCGCCTCTCACCATCCTCACACCCTACAGGTCAGTTTAAACCCCGCCCCTCAACATCCTCACACCCTACAGGTCAGTTTAAACCCCGCCCCTCAACATCCTCACACCCTACAGGTCAGTTTAAACCCCGCCTCTCACCATCCTCACACCCTACAGGTCAGTTTAAACCCCGCCTCTCAACATCCTCACACCCTACAGGTCAGTTTAAACCCCGCCTCTCAACATCCTCACACCCTACAGGTCAGTTTAAACCCCGCCCTCTCAACATCCTCACACCCTACAGGTCAGTTTAAACCCCGCCTCTCACCATCCTCACACCCTACAGGTCAGTTTAAACCCCGCCTCTCACCATCCTCACACCCTACAGGTCAGTTTAACCCCGCCTCTCAACATCCTCACACCTACAGGTCAGTTTAAACCCCGCCCCTCAACATCCTCACACCCTACAGGTCAGTTTAAACCCCGCCCCTCACCATCCTCACACCCTACAGGTCAGTTTAAACCCCGCCTCTCACCATCCTCACACCCTACAGGTCAGTTTAAACCCCGCCTCTCACCATCCTCACACCCTACAGGTCAGTTTAAACCCCGCCCCTCAACATCCTCACACCCTACAGGTCAGTTTAAACCCCGCCCCTCACCATCCTCACACCCTACAGGTCAGTTTAAACCCCGCCCCTCACCATCCTCACACCCTACAGGTCAGTTTAAACCCCGCCCCTCACCATCCTCACACCCTACAGGTCAGTTTAAACCCCGCCCCTCAACATCCTCACACCCTACAGGTCAGTTTAAACCCCGCCCCTCAACATCCTCACCCCACTACTAAATGTGTGTGTGTGTGTGTGTGTGTGCGCAGGGACGATAAGAAGGACGGTCTGAAGTTCTACACTGACCCGTCGTACTTCTTCAGTCTGTGGAAGGAAAAGATGCTGCAGGCCACCGAGAACAAACGCAAAGAGAAGAGACGACAGAAGGTTCATCTGTCTGTCTGTCTGTGACCTGTCTGTCTGTGTCTTAGTATAAAGGTGTCTGTCTGTGTCTCAGTATAAAGGTGTCTGTCTGTCTGTCTGTCTGTGTCTTAGTATAAAGGTGTCTGTCTGTCTGTCTGTCTGTCTGTCTGTGACCTGTCTGTCTGTGTCTTAGTATAAAGGTGTCTGTCTGTGTCTCAGTATAAAGGTGTCTGTCTGTCTGTCTGTCTGTCTGTGACCTGTCTGTCTGTGTCTTAGTATAAAGGTGTCTGTCTGTGTCTCAGTATAAAGGTGTCTGTCTGTCTGTCTGTGACCTGTCTGTCTGTGTCTCAGTATAAAGGTGTCTGTCTGTCTGTCTGTCTGTGTCTTAGTATAAAGGTGTCTGTCTGTCTGTCTGTCTGTGTCTTAGTATAAAGGTGTCTGTCTGTCTGTCTGTCTGTCTGTCTGTGTCTCAGTATAAAGGTGTCTGTCTGTCTGTCTGTGACCTGTCTGTCTGTTTCTCAGTATAAAGGTGTCTGTCTGTCTGTCTGTCTGTCTGTCTGTGTCTCAGTATAAAGGTGTCTGTCTGTCTGTCTGTCTGTCTGTCTGTCTGTCTGTGTCTCAGTATAAAGGTGTCTGTCTGTCTGTCTGTGACCTGTCTGTCTGTGTCTCAGTATAAAGGTGTCTGTCTGTCTGTGTCTCAGTATAAAGGTGTCTGTCTGTCTGTCTGTCTGTGTCTCAGTATAAAGGTGTCTGTCTGTCTGTCTGTCTGTCTGTGTCTCAGTATAAAGGTGTCTGTCTGTCTGTCTGTGACCTGTCTGTCTGTGTCTCAGTATAAAGGTGTCTGTCTGTCTGTGACCTGTCTGTCTGTGTCTCAGTATAAAGGTGTCTGTCTGTGACCTGTCTGTCTGTGTCTCAGTATAAAGGTGTCTGTCTGTCTGTCTGTCTGTCTGTCTGTGTCTCAGTATAAAGGTGTCTGTCTGTCTGTCTGTCTGTGTCTCAGTATAAAGGTGTCTGTCTGTCTGTCTGTCTGTGTCTCAGTATAAAGGTGTCTGTCTGTCTGTCTGTCTGTCTGTCTGTGTCTCAGTATAAAGGTGTCTGTCTGTCTGTCTGTGTCTCAGTATAAAGGTGTCTGTCTGTCTGTGACCTGTCTGTCTGTGTCTCAGTATAAAGGTGTCTGTCTGTCTGTCTGTGACCTGTCTGTCTGTGTCTCAGTATAAAGGTGTCTGTCTGTCTGTCTGTGACCTGTCTGTCTGTGTCTCAGTATAAAGGTGTCTGTCTGTCTGTCTGTGACCTGTCTTGTCTGTTTCTCAGTATAAAGGTGTCTGTCTGTGACCTGTCTGTCTGTGTCTCAGTATAAAGGTGTCTGTCTGTCTGTCTGTGACCTGTCTGTCTGTGTCTCAGTATAAAGGTGTCTGTCTGTCTGTCTGTCTGTCTGTGTCTCAGTATAAAGGTGTCTGTCTGTCTGTCTGTCTGTCTGTGTCTCAGTATAAAGGTGTCTGTCTGTCTGTCTGTCTGTCTGTGTCTCAGTATAAAGGTGTCTGTCTGTCTGTCTGTGACCTGTCTGTCTGTGTCTCAGTATAAAGGTGTCTGTCTGTCTGTCTGTCTGTCTGTCTGTGTCTCAGTATAAAGGTGTCTGTCTGTCTGTCTGTCTGTCTGTGTCTCAGTATAAAGGTGTCTGTCTGTCTGTCTGTCTGTCTGTGTCTCAGTATAAAGGTGTCTGTCTGTGACCTGTCTGTCTGTGTCTTAGTATAAAGGTGTCTGTCCGTGACCTGTCTGTCTGTGTCTCAGTATAAAGGTGTCTGTCTGTGACCTGTCTGTCTGTGTCTTAGTATAAAGGTGTCTGTCTGTGACCTGTCTGTCTGTGTCTCAGTATAAAGGTGTCTGTCTGTGACCTGTCTGTCTGTGTCTTAGTATAAAGGTGTCTGTCCGTGACCTGTCTGTCTGTGTCTCAGTATAAAGGTGTCTGTCTGTGACCTGTCTGTCTGTGTCTTAGTATAAAGGTGTCTGTCTGTGACCTGTCTGTCTGTGTCTCAGTATAAAGGTGTCTGTCTGTGACCTGTCTGTCTGTGTCTCAGTATAAAGGTGTCTGTCTGTCTGTCTGTGACCTGTCTGTCTGTGTCTCAGTATAAAGGTGTCTGTCTGTCTGTCTGTCTGTCTGTCTGTGTCTCAGTATAAAGGTGTCTGTCTGTCTGTGACCTGTCTGTCTGTGTCTCAGTATAAAGGTGTCTGTCTGTCTGTCTGTGACCTGTCTGTCTGTGTCTCAGTATAAAGGTGTCTGTCTGTCTGTCTGTGACCTGTCTGTCTGTGTCTCAGTATAAAGGTGTCTGTCTGTCTGTCTGTGACCTGTCTGTCTGTTTCTCAGTATAAAGGTGTCTGTCTGTCTGTCTGTCTGTGCAGGAGCAGAAGCATGTGGAGGAGTCTTCGGGTCGGGAGGTGAAGAAGGTGACGTTCTGATGTTCTGTCAAGAAATCTCATTCAGTGAATTTAATGATTTATGGTTTTATTTTTCTGTTGACGTTTCTTCTTCTTCTTCTTCCTGTGAAGGTTCGAAAAGCTCGTAACAGGCGGCAGGAGTGGAACCTCATGGCGTACGACAAGGAGCTCCGCCCAGACGCTCGAGTAACACCGTCACCATACCACACGTCCGACGGCTCGATGTCACCTGACAGGTGGGTACACCTGAACACTGACACCCAGACAAGACAAACAGGAAACATCAATCAGCTGAGATGACAACACTTCCTGTCCGTGTCCCTCCAGGTCGGGGATGTCAGATGACCCCACCGGCTCCCACCACCATGACGCCCTGGGGCATGATGGGAAGGATCATGTGGCCGTGGCAACAGGAAGTGGTCAGACTCAGTCACTGGATCGCGCGCTCCGACCCGCCTCCACTGCGGTTGCCACGGCAACCACCCGGCAACACTCGCTGGGTCGCAACCAGCCGCATCATCACCACCACCCGCCACTGGCAGGCTTTGCCAATCAGAACGGAGCACGGACCAATGCGGAGGCCAAGTACACACACACACACACACGCACACAGAAAGGGTCTTATTGTGTGACTCATGTTTGACCTTTGACCTCCATCTCTCCTCAGTGACCATCAGATCCCTCCAGCCCCCCCGCCACCCCCTCCTCTCATGCCGTCAGCATTCCCCAACAGCTCCACCCACGCCGCTGCTATGGCAACGCCACTGCACCCTGCAGCCGCCCCTGGTAACCAAGGTAACGGACAGTTGTCTAGGCTTGTTAGTGTAACCACAGTCACGGTGCGCACAAGAAGACACCTCATTGGTCGCTGCTGTTGGTTGGAGTCATGCATCAGCACAGCTGCCATACTGGAACAGGGAGCTTCCTGTCTGATGAGTCGGTGGAGGCGGCGGGTCGATCAGAACTCGTCACATTATCAAACTATTGTTACATAGCAGAAAAAACTAGTTTTCCAACGAAGTTCAGGCAGTTTGTTCTGTTCTGTTTGTTCAGGAGACGGACGGTGAGCTAATACACAACTGCTGCCTCACATTCATGAACATCGACGTCATCGTCCATCCCGATGTTTCACTGTAGACATCAGCACACATCACCGACCATAACAAGTACATAACGTTACCTCACAGAGAGCGTTTTTCACTCAGGAAACAGTGAGTGTTATAGTGACTGCCTCAAAAGACATCGGTTCCCTTTTCCCTCTCATGTGACGGTCCAAACCTACACCAGTCACTTCAGGAACTCTTTGAGATCACATCTTAACTGTTTGTCAGTATATTGCTTTGATGTCTCTGTCATGTGTGTTCCGTCTCACTGATGATGACATCATTTATAATTAATCTTTGTCTCTAGGTGGCGCTGCTGTTCTCTCACGCCCCTACAGCCCATCACCTCCTCCGCCTCCCCCTGCTAACTACGTCCCCTCCCCCTCCCGGCCCGGAGGCCCCGTACTGCCCTCGGCTGGTGCCGCTCCTCCGCTGCCCCCAGCGACAGATGGCAGGAAGCCGGCCAGCGGGCCGATAAACGACGCCCGCAGCGACCTGCTGGCCGCCATACGCCGAGGTCAGCTGATTCACTGTGTTTATGAAGTTATGTAATGTCAGTACATCTAGAACTCACAGAACCAGAGTTACACACTGTGTCTGAGCTCATCTAGAACTCACAGAACCAGAGTTACACACTGTGTCTGAGCTCATCTAGAACTCAGAACCAGAGTTACACACTGTGTCTGAGCTCATCTAGAACTCACAGAACCAGAGTTACACACTGTGTCTGAGCTCATCTAGAACTCACAGAACCAGAGTTACACACTGTGTCTGAGCTCATCTAGAACTCACAGAACCAGAGTTACACACTGTGTCTGAGCTCATCTAGAACTCAGAACCAGAGTTACACACTGTGTCTGAGCTCATCTAGAACTCACAGAACCAGAGTTACACACTGTGTCTGAGCTCATCTAGAACTCACAGAACCAGAGTTACACACTGTGTCTGAGCTCATCTAGAACTCACAGAACCAGAGTTACACACTGTGCCTGAGCTCATCTAGAACTCACAGAACCAGAGTTACACACTGTGTCTGAGCTCATCTAGAACTCACAGAACCAGAGTTACACACTGTGTCTGAGCTCATCTAGAACTCACAGAACCAGAGTTACACACTGTGTCTGAGCTCATCTAGAACTCACAGAACCAGAGTTACACACTGTGTCTGAGCTCATCTAGAACTCACAGAACCAGAGTTACACACTGTGTCTGAGCTCATCTAGAACTCACAGAACCAGAGTTACACACTGTGTCTGAGCTCATCTAGAACTCACAGAACCAGAGTTACACACTGTGTCTGAGCTCATCTAGAACTCGTAGAACCAGAGTTACACACTGTGTCTGAGCTCATCTAGAACTCACAGAACCAGAGTTACACACTGTGTCTGAGCTCATCTAGAACTCACAGAACCAGAGTTACACACTGTGTCTGAGCTCATCTAGAACTCACAGAACCAACCAACCTAACCCTAACCAGACTTGCGTGCTGTCCCGTAGTCTAACCTGTTGGGGTTCTGGTTCCTCCTGATCTGCAGGGATCCAGCTGAGGAAGGTTCAGGAGCAGCGAGAGCAAGAGGAGGCCAAGAAACGAGAGCCGGCAGGAAATGATGTCGCCACCATCCTGTCGCGTCGCATTGCGGTGGAGTACAGCGAATCAGAGGAGGAGTCTGAACCTGAGGACCAGGATTGGTCTGACTGAGACAGAATCCAGATCCGCCCCGGCAGAACCCTGGAGCAGGACAAAGAGTGACTGGAGTCTCTTCTGCCGGGATGATCAGAGATTTTCCCTCCTGAAAAACATTTAGATAAACTTGTTGATTATGTTACTTTATTATTTTATCATGATTATTAAATGTTACCTCATTAATAATGTATTTATTAATTTTAACCTGCTGGGGGCGGAGCCTGAATGTGGTCCAACATTTGGTCCACATGGGGACATCCTGACAGATCCTGGTCCAGTTTCTGATGGTTTATATCTGTTCATATCTTCAGTCAGTGAAGGAGACGTGCGGTCGTCAGAGAGTGATCACTGATCACTGATCAATGGGTTGTCCATCAGGTGGCGCTCAGTCTGCTGTTTCACTTCCTGTTGTTCAGGTTTGATCAAAACATTTGGTCTCATTCTCAGTTTAGTGTTTTATTGATCTACTTATTATTGATTTGACTTTGAATAGATGTTCATGTTTGATTCTTGTTATATTTGAGTTTTTCTGAGTTTGTCTTTTTTCAGGAGTTTGTTTATTGATTTTCGGTGAGTGTCAGTGACGTGGACAGATTGAGTTTCCTCCTCGTGTTCCCGCGGCTGCTTCAGCACACCATCATTAGTTGCTATGGTAACCAGAGACAGACTCGTTAGTGATCTATTGGACTTTTTCTTTTATGTTCTGGAGTTTGAAGAGAAAGACAGAAGACGATCTGAGACACGTCTCTTCATTGATTATTGATGACAGCGTGTGACGTGAGCACGGTGCAGATGAGTATTGGTTATTGATTGAAGTGATGACATCAGCGCTCTCTCTAACTGTTTCATCCATTGTTGTGATGTCATTGCTGCCACTGCTGATGTAAACAATGTGGTGGAGTAAAAAAGGGGCGTGTACTTCCTGTCCTGTACCATCTGTGATTGATCGTAGAGATTTGTTGATTTATTGATTATTGATCCGTGCTGTGTGTTCTCGGCTCTGTGATTTGCATGTTGGTGGTAAAATAACAAAATCAAACGACTGTGAAATATTCTGTCTTCAAAAGAGAAAACTGACTGACAGAACCAGCTGTCGGCCATGTTGTTCTGTCTCATTTAGTGACATCAGCTGACTGATTTTTTAAAAATAAGACAGCGTATTGATTAAAGAGAAGATCAGTTCAGACACATTTATCTTCATTTGAATGAATAAATTGTATTATTTGAAACTTTGGATGAAATAAAACTGTTAGTAGTGGCAGCAGGTCAGAGCACCGCGCTTCTCTCATCATTTGAGTTTGAGGGTCCGGTCCGGTCCGGTCCGGTCCAGTCCTGTGGAGTCCAACCAACATAGTCAGTTTTAGGTCCAACAGTTCCCTGACGACAGAAACACTGACACAAATATTTCTATTTCCTTCATGTCTCACTGAACATTCCCCAGAACCAGAACTGGACCTCAGCCTCAGTCCGTTTAAATGTCATTAACACAATAAATCCTTTAATCTTTAATTATAAAATAATATTTTAATTGGAATATTTAAAAAAAACTACACTAAACATGACGTCACTCAGGTAAACGTGCCACAGGGTAGATCACCATGGTAACCAGGGTAACTGACCTCACCAGCGGAGGGCAGCAGAGCCGCCGACAGGTGCGATTCAAACCAACGAAGAAGAAGAGGAGCAGGAAACCTCCTGCGAGTCCTGGTCCCCCTGCGAGTCCGGGTCCTCCTGCGAGTCCGGGTCCTCCTGCGAGCCCGGGTCCTCCGTCGAGTCCTGGTCCCCCTGCGAGCCCGGGTCCTCCTGCGAGTCCTGGTCCTCCTGCGAGCCCGGGTCCTCCTGCGAGTCCGGGTCCTCCTGCGAGCCCGGGTCCTCCTGCGAGTCCGGGTCCTCCTGCGAGTCCTGGTCCCCCTGCGAGCCCGGGTCCTCCTGCGAGTCCGGGTCCTCCTGCGAGCCTGGGTCCTCCAGCGAGTCCTGGTCCCCCTGCGAGCCCGGGTCCTCCAGCGAGTCCGGGTCCTCCTGCCAGCTTGGATCAAGCTGAAGAAGCCGAGCAGCTCTGCACCAAACTCCGTTTAAAAAAGGGTCAATTATAGCGTCGGTGCTCATCCAGCCGAAGGTTTGTGCGGGTTCAGTCGGAACAGAACACGAGCCCACTCGGTCACTGTCGTGAGTACATCACATGTGTTACCTGTTGTACAAACGGAGCCTTCATGTTCAGTAAAATAAGTGCAGGACGTCACAGAACTGAGCTGTGCGTCAGAGTTAGGATAGTGAAGTCATACACCAGACTCCATTTAAAAAAGGGTCAATTTAATGTGTTTGTTTTAAAGCTGGATGAATCCACTAAACTAACCTAAACTATAAAACATGGAGAGCCGTTAATAAAGTATAAAACACGATGAGACGTTAATTAAACATGGACATGATGAACTTTGTGTCCATGAGGGAGAACCTGCTGCTACTTTAATGTCAGGGTTCTGGACTGTACTGGACTCTGCCGTCACGTCATTTGTTTTGCAGACATGTCGGTGCAGGTGTGGTGCCTGTCGTTTCGACAGCCGTACGCCGGTCTGGTTCTGGACGGGGTGAAGACGGTGGAGAGCCGCTGGAGGCCCGTGTTGGCTCCGCTGGAGAATCGGACCCTGGCAGTCCACATCGCCTGGCGTGACTGGGAGAGGGAGGAGTGGCGGGCGGTGCTGAGTGGCCCGCTGGGGATGAACCAGGCTCAGATACGAGGGCTCCTGGAGTCCGGAGAGAGGTTCGGCCGAGGCGTGGTGGCAGGTAGGAAACGATGTCTGTTCACCGATAGTTCCTGAGGTGTACCTGAAGGCATCACCTGCATCTCTCTTTCAGGATTGGTGGATGTGGGCGGGACCTGGCTGTGCCCCGCCTCCCTGCAGGGGGAGGAGCTGCAGCACCTGGAGCGGTCGGCCGTTCTGATTGGCCTGCAGGAGAAGCACCTGACCCACTTGTCCAACCCTCGCTGGCTGAAGGAGCCGCTGAGCGCTCGAGGAGGTCGCGACCTCTGGACCGTTGAGATCCCCGCTGAGCTGTTACCGTGACGATGGATACAAACGTCCTCACACACAGAAGGTCGACTCAACGGTCAAGATCCACAAGACCCACGTCGTGATGCAGATGACATCACGGCATGACATCACAGCGGTCTAGCTAACACAGTGAACCATCACCATTGAACTTCTCATCACGTTTTATTTCCTATCAAAGTGTTTGTGAGCATGAGGACGACTGACTCCATCACCTCTTCCAATCCGGGACGTTCACTGACTCAAACATCTGTTGGCCGCGGGCCTCCATGTTGTCCAGAGCAGCACCAGAACCCGACTCAGAACTGTGTGACCCTCTGAACCTCACACAGAAGTCAACATGCCAACTACCACATGACCACATCTGCTGAACCAAATATCTTTATCATCATCAGTCACTTCCTGCACGCACACACATCCTGAGTCAGTTCTGTTTTTCTTTTGTAAATAAAGGTTTTTCAGTTTGTTCTGGGTTTTTTTGTTCCTCAGCGAGTCCATGAACTGTCGCCGCTCTGATCTGATCGGCTACATGAGACACACACACACACACGATTGGTCTGATGTTGTGATGTCATTTCCTCTGGCAGCCTGTGTGTTTGGCTGAGCACTAACAGATTCATTTCACTGCAGCTGTAACAACAATCACAGTAGTAATGCTGGTCTGGTACAAACCTCCAGCAGATACATCCTTGTCATGTCTGAACTTCCTGTGACTGATCCAACAGTCTGAAACAAAGACAAAGTGAAGCTAGCTGATCTGGGCTGAGACCACCTGCTCTTGTTGGACCGTGGTCCCGGGTACGTGTCACACCTGTAAATCATCATGATTATGCTGACACGCAGCAGACAAACTGCATGGAGTAGAACAGGAGGTCAAACAAAGGAACAAAATGGAGAACCTGTTAAAATTTTACAATAAACAGTCTGTGCAGACTGATGGTTCACCCCATCAGATAGGAGCAGGAAACCGTGCAACTACAGACCGGCTCCAGGCGTCAGGTTCTGGGGTTATTCTCCCTCACGTCGTCTCTCAACTCATAAAATGTTCAGAAAAAGATGAAGACATTATTTTTTGAGTGTGTGATCGCAGCTTTGAACAACAGAAACTAGCAGGAAGTTACAGGTGATATGATCATCGCAGTGAGAAGTAACAGGAAGCCATGTGATGCTGGTGAAACAACATTTATTTGCCCAGAAACAAAAACAAACCACCACCAACAATGTCAACAGAAATATATCCCATCATTGATAAACAGGGACTGACCATGCCAGCATGCAGCCCCGCCCCCGTTCTCTGATTGGCCGGCTAACATAAGAAAGATAAACTGAACTGACCACCCTAACAAACGAACTGAATGGTTCCTGTCGGACGGCTCCGAGGCCTCCGTCACCTGCGTTCCCATGGCAACAGCAGGGATCCATTTTAACAAGCTGCTCACCTACAACAGGAAGTGGCTGAGGCAGGTGTGCTGTGTTTCTAATGCACTTTTGGCACTCAATTAGAACAAAAAGGGGGGCCTTCACTACACTCAGTGTGAAGCTAACATGCTAACATGCTAACATCTACAACTACAACAAAATGTTGAACAATCTTCTTCTGTCCTCAGGAAAGCTTCCACATGAGCAGAACAGGACTTGTTAGCACTGCTCATTGAAAACACACACTGTTGTTAGCCACGAGCTAACAGTTTCAGCAGAATGTGTTACATGGTGGGGGGGATGTAGTGTGTGGCCATGTGGTGGGGGGGGTGGAGCTGTGATGTAACTGACCATGTGGGCAGGGTTAGGGGCGGGGCAGTACACTCGTGGGGCGTGGCCTCCAGTCGTCAAGGCCCCCCAGTGGGTGGAGGGGGGGAGGCAGGGGTGGTAAGAGGAGTGATGGGAGAGATGGGTAGGGTGAGGGTGAGCAGGATGAGGAAGAGGGGGAGGGGCAGAGGGCAGGTAGGCTGTAGGGGGTGGAGCTTCATATGGCAGGTGCATAGGTGGGTGAGCTGGCATCTGATCTGGGTACAGGAGGACAGGGGAGGGGGTGGAGCCTTGGGGGGGCGGGGCTGATGGAGGAAGAGCCCTCCATGGAGGAGGCGGGGCCTGAGGATAAAGTAGGACACAAAACAAATCAGAATAATTAAAGGCTCCACCTCGAGTGATGTCACCAGAATCACAGGTGGACTGAGGAGGAAGATGATAACTGTTGGACTCATCAGTACTCACCGCTGCTGTGTCCATCTGCCGGTCCGTCTGCTGCCCTGCTGGATTCTGGGTAGGAGGAGGGAGACTGATGGGGGCCCCTGGCTGTGTCCGGGTAAGAAGGAGGGGCAGCTGGGGACAGAAGACAAGAACCGGGTCAGTCGGTCTACAGGAAGAGGAGGTTCTACTTCAGCTTCAGCTCAGTAAACTTACTGACAGTGTACCTTCAGCCAGCAGCCAATCAGTGAGTGTTGTAGGTCTTACCGTGCAGGGGGGGCTCCTGGCTGAGGTACGGGGTGTAGTGCTGGTAGGGGTACGGGTTCTCAGGTGAGGTGGCGGGGTACGCCGCCTGCTGCTGCCAACAGCTCTGATGGTACCACTGTGAAGAGAAAGATACACCTACAGCTCAGACACACCTGAGGTTTGATGGCATGCATTAAAGTAACAGGTGTGAATGTGTGTGACTGTAGCTGCTGACTCTCACCTGGACGCCGAGGTTAAAGTAATACTGGAGGACTCTGCAATCTACACACACACACACACACACACACACACACACACACACCAATGTGGGACAGGACTCTGCAGCAGGAAGTGATGTCATGTTCAGAATTCTGACTCGTCCCAACTGAAAAATTAGTTTCCCTCAATGACATGTTGGTGTTGTTAACCAATCAGAGCACAGAGCGCTCTTCTTATGTAAACATGGTGGCGTGAAAGAGGATTAGATCACAAACTGCTTCTAGGTCACTAGCTCCGCCTCCCCCTGACGGCAGTCACTAGCCCCGCCTCCTACTGACGTCAGTCACTAGCCCCGCCTCCTACTGACGTCAGTCACTAGCCCCGCCTCCCCCTGATGTCACACAGGTCATGAAAGTCAGCAAACTGTTATTGGTTACAGACGAATGTGTTTTCATCACATCACTAATCTGAGACAAGCAGCTGAAGTGTGAACCCGACATGTCGACCTTCAGCGGGATGACCTCTGACCTCTGGGTAGATCACTGCCGTTAGGGTCGTAGGAGTAAGGGGGCGGAGCTACCACGGTGCACAGGGCCTCACCCAACTCATTAACCAACCAGGGAGAGGCAGCTGGAATCGCCATGGCAACTAAGAACAGAAACCACTACATCAATATAGCACTTACTGTGTGTGTCTGTGTGTGTGTGTGTGTGTGTGTGTGTGTGTGTGTGTGTGTGTGTGTGTGTGCGTGCGTGTGTGTACCTGATCGTGTTTGTGTGGCTGGTGGCAGGTGAGCAGCTGCAGGAACACGTGATGATGGAGAGGAGGGTGAGGAGGAGGAAGAGGAGGGTGACGAGCAGATGACTGCTAATGGCTTCACCACCTGAAACACACACAGACACACAAACGCGTAATATTTGTGATGAACACCACGAGACAAATGTAAACATGGCTGCTGTCGTGTTGCAGTGTGTTGTTACGTTCTTATGTGTTGAGTTGTTTTTTTAATGCATCATGTGTAATAATGAGTTGTTGTGTTATCGTATGTTCTAATGTGTAGTGTGTTTTACTGTGTTGTGTGTTCTGTCATCATTGTGTCCTCTGCTCTGATCGTTGTATACATTACATCCACCTGCTGTGTGTAGCTGTAGTTCATATCTGGTCTTGCTGGAGAGTCAGCTGTAGCTCCTTCCTGCTCATCCTTTCACAATAAGAGAAAACAGACAGTTGGAGCTCTGAGATGAATGACATGGGGGGGTTTTAGTGGTCATGTCAGATTTCAGGTGGTGAGAATCTCTCTGTATGCTGACGACACTCTTCTCTATGTCCTCAGACTCCTCCCATCTACTCAGTCCAGGTTTAAATTGAACCCAACATCCTGACAGGTGATGAGAGATGTTCTGAAATAACTCCTACAATCACCTTTATTTCATAATAAGAAATGTCAGATCATGAGAGGGATCTTGTTGTTTGATTGCGTTTTATTTTTCTTGAATGTCGGGTCTCTCTGTGGCCCCCAAGGTGAAAAATGATAACCTGAAACAGTATCAAAGCAGTAGTTCTGTCGTCAGAGCTCAGGTATGTTACCTGGTTGGTAGAGGGCTCAGCAGCAGTGTAAACACCTGAGGTCTGGTAGCCCTGATCTGCAAACGTTCACATGCACACATGAGTCCTTCCCTGCCTTCAGACACAAACACTGACGCTGTGCAAAGATAACGGTACTCACCCCGAGTCATGTAGATGTAATCCTCTGTGTACTCCGCTGAAGAAACACACAGGAATTGTGTCACGTGTTTACAGACAAAACAAAGTCACCATCAATCAAACTGGAAACTTCCTCGAGAATATTCCGAAATAAAAGCAGGGGCACTAGTGAGCTTTTAAAGTGAAACATTTACAAATTGTTGTGATGTAACAGTGATGAAGGAAGAGGTGAGCAGAGCTGATAGACTGTGGAGCAGCAGTGATGTGACCGAGTGAAGGCTGTGAGTATTGAAAGGACGCTCAGGTTTGATCATGTTTAATTCCTCCTCTGATCCAATTCTACACTTATCTTATATGTTCCTCCTCACCCTGGTCCTCCACAGTGCTCGCGTCCTCCTGGTCCTCCTCCGATGAACAGACAGGGGTGTTTCCAGGTGGAGGTGCTGGGGGGAGGGCCCCTGAGCCTCTCTGAACCCTGTAGGAGGAGCCAGAGGGGGGAGGCGGGGCTGGCGGCACAGCCTGACCCTGAAGGAAACGTCACGTCCAGTTACATACATAGTACATGTTTGTATACGACGCTGTCTCTGTCTGTGTCCACATCACAACAATCTGTAGACCACCACAGACCAGTTCCATCAACACTCAGTGTTTCAGGCTGACTCGTTTTACAGTCGGCTCCCACTCATTCATTCACGTTCACTTTAATCCTGACATCACAAGCTCCAGGCCCAAAGTGATCGTTAGAGATATTACATCCCGTTCTCCTACAGTAAATCCAACAGTGTCCAGGAGCTCCTATGATTCTCTCAAACAACTCAGTTCAGTTGTCAACATTCTGTTCGAGTCGACAAAGTATCTACTAGTGATCGGCCGATACATGGGCCGATGCAGACTGCTGCGTTGGCTGATCCAGCAGTATTTACAGACAGGCGTCCACAGGCAGCTCCGTGTTGCTGGAGACGCTGCAGTGCTCGTGCAGACCATGTGTAGCCCCCCCCCCTCTAGGAGAGTGCTGGAAGCCTGCTCGTCAACACAACGGTAAGTTTTAAACTTTCAAATCATCTTTTAACTGTTTAACTTACATACACATACACTTTGAAAGTGGAAACACAAATGCCAAATGCATGCTCTATGTGTTTTGCTTGAAACTATAGCTAAGCAAGTTTGTGGGTCCAAATGTTAAACAGGAATGCTGAATGCCTCGTCCATCAACCTGCTTGTCATTGTGGCTGTATGTATTCATACAGTAGCTGATAGGAACTCTGGTCATAGGATTAAGTAATGGCGACGTTGTTCCGTGGTTCCGTGGTGTTGTAGCAGTTTTATTTAGTGACCACCTGGCTGGAGGTTTGGACGTGTGTGTGTGTGTGTGTGTGTGTGTGTGTGTGTGTGTGTGTGTGTGTGTGTGTGTGTGTGTGTGTTTCTCTCTCCCTGTTTGGAGCGAGGCGGAGTTCCCTTTCCATCGCGGTGACATCATAGCACAACCCCCCCTCAGAAGAGCTTTAATGATGAGAGATATGTTTTATATGTAGTTGAATATTAATATGTGTTAACGTTTATCATGTACCAGACAGGTGCACCGTGATGGCCTTACTAGTGTTATGAGCTGTTTGCACACGTTAGCATTAGCAATCCAGTTCAATGGTGGTTACGTTTTTCAGTCAGCGTCAGCTACCAAACAGAAGTCTGTGTGTGTGTGTGTGCGTGTGTGTGTGTGTGTGTGTGTCTGTGTGTGTGTGTGCGTGTGTGTGTCTCACTCAGCCGACTGAAGGAGAGCTTTTAAAACTCTGAGAAACAGTTTTATACTTGGTTGAATATTTATTCCTGTTAACGTTGATGCAATTTAGCAGAGAAACTTGAACAGTTTGTTGCTTAATGTGCATCTGACATCATGTTATTTTCCTCTGCTGATTTATGTTCTGGGGTTGCTGTTCTGGCAGCTTCTTTTACATCTTGGTTTAGACCTACTAGTGTGTTGTCTTTGCATATTAGGTGGCATAGTAGCCTAAGACATGCTCATTTTATTTTATGTAGAGCAACTGAAACCATGGCAGTCTTAAATTACAAATCAAGCACTTTATTTTTAATGGCTAATTATTTATTTATTGTTTATTGTTTTCTTGAATTATTTAAATGTGTTGACAAAAGACATTTTGTGATGACCTGATAATATCTGTCTTATAATATGTCAGCAAGCAATGTATCATCAAGTCTGTGTTGTAGATGTGGAAGCCTTTTACCGTGCACAGTTGACCATATGCACCCGTCCATATGATGCACACATAATGTGGGTGATATGAATGTAAGATGGTTGCACAAGATGACACTGATCTGTGTTTTTGTTTATTCCTTTTAAAGAAATGGCAGAGCAGAAAACCAATCCAGCGTGGCAGCATTTCACACAGCTGTTCTACCTCACCTGTTTTTAATATTTGTTAAATCTTTTTTACGTGTTCTTTTCTTTTTTTTCACCTTTTTTAATTTCAATAAATGTTCCTTTTTTTAAAATTGAGACTTGTAACATTTGTTATCATTGTGTAATTTTTATGATGTAAATTGAGGGAGCAAAAGTAGTATCGGCTCCAAATATCGGCTCAAGAAAATCGGCAGTCCTCATTGGTCATCGGCTAAGGCTGATGAAAAAAAAATCTGTATCGGCATCGGCCCCAAAAAATCCATATCGGTCGATCCCTAGTATTTACTATCCATGTCCAGGTTCAGTGTTTCACTTTGTAAATGTTTTCTAACTAAATAACATTCAAAACTCAAACTGTGAAGTCTTAACTGATGGTAATTTTATGCTTTATGAAATCACATGCAAAACAAGCCTCGGCTTCAGCCTGTTCCTTTTTCGGTTACAGAGTTTGTTTAAAATGTTGTTGTGAGAAAGTGTTTAGTGGAAGCATGTATGCTGATATTTAGTCAGTTGATTGCACATAATAAGTATTTTATATTGTAACCGAACTAAAACTATGAATTCATACATGTGTTCTTGTGGCTTTCTCACCGGCAGTGGAGGGAAGACACCGTCCCCGCCGTCATCCAGCTGGTAGTATGCGATAGTGGGGTCCAGATCCGTTGTCTCGTCCACGGCATCCGTGGAGAACCCAAACTGACAGTCTTTATTCAGAGCTGCCAGCTGACGGCGACTACGACTGCTCGCACACAGGAAAACAAACAACTGACTGACACCAATCACTGCTGATCAACTCATTACTCAGTTACAAGAGACACCATCACACTTTAAGTTGTTAAAGATGTAGAAAATGTACTATACAGAATTTTAAGAGGTTCTAATGGCATTAGTGAAGCTTGGTTGCTGTAGACGTCTGCCAGATGACAGTTTTCAGATCAGCTGAGTAACTGTTGAGAGATGTGTCATCTCCTCTCAGCAGACCGATGTGAGCTGCTGCCAGTGACAATAAGTCTGCCTCAGGATTCTTCAAAATGCTACAATGCTTCAAGTGTACACAACATATGCACTTCACAGCAGTGCTGACGTCTTAGACCTGGGGCCTCGTTTATAAAACTGTGTGTAGGATTGAAGTCAAAAGGTTGCGTACGCACGAAATACAGAAAGTGCGTAAGCACAAAAATATCCTGATTTATAAAACAGTGCGCACGCACGTCCTGCGCCGATTTCCCTTTATAAATCACACTCCACTCTAAATGTGGCGCACCTGTGTGCGGGTCATACCACGCCCATATTTACCTATGAATATTCAGAGAAACGCCCCTAATTAATATTCATTCATGACTGAAAGCATGCCGAAAGCAGAGAGAAAGGTGAAGAAGCGCAGTTCCACTCAGTGTGAAGTGGAAGTTCTTGTCGGGGAGGTGGAGAAGAGGAAGGTTGTATTATTTGGTGGACAGTGTTGGGTCGGGTCACCAATGCCAAAAAGGCTCCAGAGTGGCAGCATGTGGCAGACAATGTAATGCTGTTGCTTCAGGAGGTCAGAGTGTGGCTGAAGTGGAAAAAAAAGTGATCAGACGTAAAAGTTGAAGCAAAAAAGCGCCTGGCGTCACACAGGCAGAGCGTCTGTGTGACGGGCGGGGGAACGGGCCAACCGGAGCTCACCTGCTAGATGAACAACTGGCGGGGATCATCGGGGAATCCCTCCTGAGTGACGTGGTGACGGAGGTGGAGGGGGACACCGGTGCCGGCCCAATTCATTCTCACTCGGTGCTCTTATAGCAACTTGAGTGCAGTTAGTGGCACCGATTACATTTGGGAAACCGGACATTGCTGCAAATTGCGCATTTTTATTTGCCTGTTCACCGTATAAGGAAACTTTATGTTCTGCTGCGACAAACCAATTATACCTCCTAACACGTCTGGCATGACACGGCTAGAGGTCGGCTGGGATATCCCTGACCTGTCAGTTCCCTCTGGAATAATGTGCCAGTTGAAACCTGAGTGTTGTGAGCACTTGAGGCGGGACCGGCACAGCGTGGTTTCTGCGGGTGCTCCTCTCTAACGCTGGGCCCAGTACCGCACATAGATCCAAGAGGACAGCTCGTGGGAGTCGGAAACGGCTCATCAGCCAATCATCACTGTTGGCCAGCGGATCTTGCTGGTCACTGAAGTTCCGCTCCCTCCGTATCCTTCCGTTTGCCACATCCTCCAACAGTGCCAAAGCAGCCATTGTGCGCCATAACACATAGTGAATACATGCCTTTGTATGCCCATCTATTAGGTAATATCTGCTACACGTGTGAGAATTACCCTGACTGACAAACAGTCCTTCAGACTAACATTATATGATAATTATAGTCTTTATCTGTATGGCAACAAAACACAGTTACAAAGTGTTTTATGTGTTATGCATTGAAAACGGAGGTGAAACGAAATGGTCTATATGATATAGGATATTAATATATTAAACTGCATTCATATCAGTGTAAACATAATCTGCTCTACTGTTGTCTTACTACTGTTCTAAATCACATGTTTCCCGTGTGCACTCCAGGGAGTTTGTTTGTTTATTCATTGTAGAAATAGTTCTTTTGAAAAACATTTTCACACAGTTTCTCCTGTTTCTTTCTTCTGCCATCAGTGGAGCAGTTTCTCCTTACCCCAGTTATGTGCATACACATGGGTCAGAGTGTGCGTGGAGGACCGCACATTTTCCCGTCAAGTTCTCTTTTTATTAATCCCACGGTGTGCGTAGAGAGTTGCGTACGCCTTCTTTTGTGCGTATGCAACGTTTATAAATGAGGCCCCAGGTCTGATCTGGTCTCTCAATATATCAACTGTTCAGCCTCAACATCTCTGACCACCAGTCTACCCTAACCCAGTCACCAGACAGTCACTACGGATATCCACTTCCCTCTCCCCATCCCAAAAGACAAACACAAAATATCCTTCACAAAACTCAAACCCATCTCCCCCTCAGCGTCTGGTGAGTAAAATGCCACCCTGTCGTCTGACTGTAAAATGGCTGACAAACATGCGTCGGCGTGTCTTTTTCTTTTGTGTTTTCTTTACCGTGGCCTGAAGGCGTAGTTCTCATAGTCATGACAATAACGTCTGCCAGGGTGGTAATAGGTCAACTGTGGACCAATTAGGTGACGGTTCAGGAAACGGGAGGAGTTTCTGACCAGAAACCATGAGACAGGTACACACACACACACACACACACACACACACACACCACACACACACACACACACACACACACACACACACACACACACACACACACACACACACACACACACACACACACACACACACTGCCAGTCAGGAACTGAAGTCATTTTGTTGGACAAACTTAGGGCTGGGCGATACGGCCTAAAAATCGAATCTCCGATTTTTTCACACCAAACTCGATTTTCGATTTATTTTTTTTTTTTATTTTTTATTTATTTTTTTTGCTATGATTTACACCAAATTTGCCCTGCCACTGTAAACAGTGCAGCTTCAGACTCACATAAAAAGTGCATCCTTCTGAAAAGACTGTGTCCCTTTATGATAAAATGCTTTTGTAAACATTAATTTAACATGTCAGATTGCTTGCTATTATAAAAACAGATCAGTTTCCATATTGACATTGATAAAGTGTGAATATAACTTTCATTAAATACTTTATTTTGCAAAAGGTGCTTCTGTTTACAAAAAAGTATTTTGTAACCCTGAAGATATGTGAACTAAATTAAACATCTGCATGCTGCACAGTAAACATCACATGTTGGTAGATTTGACTAATTTTTGTCCAGGAAGGCGAGCGTTTCTGCTTCCTCTGGTTTGAGTCAGGACCCGTTGCGGCTTCGTAACACAAACCTGGGGTCGAACATTTTCTGCATGTGGATGAACCTCCGGCTTCTCCACAGTAAATACGAGCAGCAGATCTTTAACGATATGCAACGTGACTGAATCTGTATCAGCTGTCCACCGGGACCCTTTCTTCTCATACGGGACACAATGATTACATGATTCTGCTAATGTTGGCTGCTTTATAGCGGATACGTGTGGGCTGCTGCAGTCTGTACATCTCGTAGTGAACAACAAGTGTCCCACTGTGATCCAGGCGTCTGTTTGAGATGCTGAAATAAATGGGTCGGTCCGCTGCCTTTAGTTGCAAAAGCCTTTGAACAAACTTTGCAGCGGACGGTGGTTTGTTCGAGGTCCGACGCTACAGAACCAAGCTACTGACGAGACGTGACTTTTTAGGAACAAACTCCTTGCTCGCTGCATGTTGTGTTTGTTTCTCTGTGGGAAGTCAGTGCAGGGAGGAGGGCGGAGCCTACTATGAACTACGGGAGCCCATGAGGAGCGGCAGCGGAGCAAGTTAAATAAAAAAATCGATTTTCATTTTTTAAAATCATCCTAAACCAAAAACTCGAATTAATCGATTTTGCCGATTTATCGCCCAGCCCTAGACAAACTACATGCAGAGGTTTGACAATATTTAACAGACAGGTGAATGTTGGGCATTAAAATTGTACCTGGTCGCTCCATAGCGAGGGGGTCTTGTGGTCGGGTGGTGGTGGTGGTGGTGGTGTGGGGGGGGCGTATGGGTCATAGGTAAGGGCTCCTGGTGATGGAGGCGGGGGTGGCCGGGGGTGACCTGCAGGTTGGAAGCGGGGGGGCAGGCCAGAAGGGGCCGGGCCTCCATAGGAGGACTGGGGCGTAATCAGCAGCTCAGCCCCCTTCACTCCGCTGCTGCCCCGAGACTTCCTGAAGTACCGATGGCGGTGATGACGTTGACCCCGAGAGTCCAAGTCTGACAAGGACAGAAAAGAACATTCACAAAGACACAGAGAAAGTCCTACGTGCTTCAGTAGCCAGAAAATGGACGTTACAGTGACTGAGGAGGACGTTACAGAGACTCAGGAGGACGTTACAGAGACTCAGGAGGACGTGACAGAGACTCAGGAGGACGTTACAGAGACTCAGGAGGACGTGACAGAGACTCAGGAGGACGTGACAGAGACTCAGGAGGACGTTACAGAGACTCAGGAGGACGTGACAGACTCAGGAGGACGTGACAGAGACTCAGGAGGACGTTACAGAGACTCAGGAGGACGTTACAGAGACTCAGGAGGACGTTACAGAGACTCAGGAGGACGTGACAGAGACTCAGGAGGACGTTACAGAGACTCAGGAGGACGTGACAGACTCAGGAGGACGTTACAGAGACTCAGGAGGACGTGACAGAGACTCAGGAGGACGTGACAGAGACTCAGGAGGACGTTACAGAGACTCAGGAGGACGTTACAGAGACTCAGGAGGACGTGACAGAGACTCAGGAGGACGTTACAGAGACTCAGGAGGACGTGACAGAGACTCAGGAGGACGTGACAGAGACTCAGGAGGACGTTACAGAGACTCAGGAGGACGTGACAGAGACTCAGGAGGACGTGACAGAGACTCAGGAGGACGTTACAGAGACTCAGGAGGACGTGACAGACTCAGGAGGACGTGACAGAGACTCAGGAGGACGTGACAGAGACTCAGGAGGACGTGACAGAGACTCAGGAGGACGTTACAGAGACTCAGGAGGACGTTACAGAGACTCAGGAGGACGTGACAGAGACTCAGGAGGACGTGACAGAGACTCAGAAGGACGTGACAGACTCAGGAGGACGTAACAGAGACTCAGGAGGACGTGACAGAGACTCAGGAGGACGTGACAGAGACTCAGGAGGACGTGACAGAGACTCAGGAGGACGTTACAGAGACTCAGGAGGACGTGACAGAGACTCAGAAGGACGTGACAGACTCAGGAGGACGTAACAGAGACTCAGGAGGACGTGACAGAGACTCAGGAGGACGTGACAGAGACTCAGGAGGACGTTACAGAGACTCAGGAGGACGTGACAGAGACTCAGAAGGACGTGACAGACTCAGGAGGACGTAACAGAGACTCAGGAGGACGTGACAGAGACTCAGGAGGACGTGACAGAGACTCAGGAGGACGTGACAGAGACTCAGGAGGACGTTACAGAGACTCAGGAGGACGTTACAGAGACTCAGGAGGACGTGACAGAGACTCAGGAGGACGTGACAGAGACTCAGAAGGACGTGACAGACTCAGGAGGACGTAACAGAGACTCAGGAGGACGTGACAGAGACTCAGGAGGACGTGACAGAGACTCAGGAGGACGTGACAGAGACTCAGGAGGACGTTACAGAGACTCAGGAGGACGTGACAGACTCAGGAGGACGTTACAGAGACTCAGAAGGACGTGACAGACTCAGGAGGACGTAACAGAGACTCAGGAGGACGTTACAGAGACTCAGGAGGACGTGACAGAGACTCAGGAGGACGTTACAGAGACTCAGGAGGACGTGACAGAGACTCAGGAGGACGTTACAGAGACTCAGGAGGACGTGACAGAGACTCAGAAGGACGTGACAGACTCAGGAGGACGTGACAGAGACTCAGGAGGACGTTACAGAGACTCAGGAGGACGTGACAGAGACTCAGGAGGACGTGACAGAGACTCAGGAGGACGTGACAGAGACTCAGGAGGACGTGACAGAGACTCAGGAGGACGTGACAGAGACTCAGGAGGACGTGACAGAGACTCAGGAGGACGTGACAGAGACTCAGGAGGACGTTACAGAGACTCAGGAGGACGTGACAGAGACTCAGGAGGACGTGACAGACTCAGGAGGACGTAACAGAGACTCAGGAGGACGTGACAGAGACTCAGAAGGACGTGACAGACTCAGGAGGACGTAACAGAGACTCAGGAGGACGTAACAGAGACTCAGGAGGACGTGACAGAGACTCAGGAGGACGTGACAGAGACTCAGGAGGACGTTACAGAGACTCAGGAGGACGTTACAGAGACTCAGGAGGACGTGACAGAGACTCAGGAGGACGTGACAGAGACTCAGGAGGACGTTACAGAGACTCAGGAGGACGTGACAGAGACTCAGAAGGACGTGACAGACTCAGGAGGACGTGACAGAGACTCAGGAGGACGTTACAGAGACTCAGGAGGACGTGACAGAGACTCAGGGAGGACGTGACAGAGACTCAGGAGGACGTTACAGAGACTCAGGAGGACGTGACAGAGACTCAGAAGGACGTGACAGACTCAGGAGGACGTAACAGAGACTCAGGAGGACGTGACAGAGACTCAGAAGGACGTGACAGACTCAGGAAGACGGGACAGAGACTCAGGAGGACGTTACAGACTCAGGAGGACGTAACAGAGACTCAGGAGGACGTTACAGAGACTCAGGAGGACGTGACAGACTCAGGAGGACGTGACAGAGACTCAGGAGGACGTGACAGAGACTCAGGAGGACGTGACAGACTCAGGAGGACGTGACAGAGACTCAGGAGGACGTGACAGAGACTCAGGAGGACGTGACAGAGACTCAGGAGGACGTTACAGAGACTCAGGAGGACGTGACAGAGACTCAGGAGGACGTTACAGAGACTCAGGAGGACGTTACAGAGACTCAGGAGGACGTGACAGAGACTCAGGAGGACGTGACAGAGACTCGGGAGGACGTTACAGAGACTCGGGAGGACGTGACAGAGACTCAGGAGGACGTGACAGACTCAGGAGGACGTGACAGACTCAGGAGGACGTTACAGAGACTCAGGAGGACGTTGACAGAGACTCAGGAGGACGTGACAGAGACTCAGGAGGACGTGACAGACTCAGGAGGACGTTGACAGAGATCCAGGAGGACGTGGACAGAGACTCAGGAGGACTTGACAGAGGACTCCGGAGGACGTTACAGAGACTCAGGAGGGCGTTAGAGACTCAGGAGGACGTGACAGAGGACTCAGGAGGACGTGACAGAGACTCAGGAGGACGTTACAGAGACTCAGGAGGACGTTACAGACTCAGGAGGACGTGACAGAGACTCAGGAGGACGTGACAGAGACTCAGGAGGACGTTACAGAGACTCAGGAGGACGTGACAGAGACTCAGGAGGACGTGACAGAGACTCAGGAGGACGTGACCAGAGGACTCAGGAGGACGTGACAGAGACTCAGGAGGACGTGACAGAGACTCAGGAGGACGTGACAGAGACTCAGGAGGACGTTACAGAGACTCAGGAGGACGTGACAGAGACTCAGGAGGACGTGACAGACTCAGGAGGACGTGACAGACTCAGGAGGACGTGACAGACTCAGGAGGACGTTACAGAGACTCAGGAGGACGTTACAGAGACTCAGGAGGACGTTACAGAGACTCAGGAGGACGTGACAGAGACTCAGGAGGACGTTACAGAGACTCAGGAGGACGTGACAGAGACTCAGGAGGACGTTACAGAGACTCAGGAGGACGTGACAGAGACTCAGGAGGACGTTACAGAGACTCAGGAGGACGTGACAGACTCAGGAGGACGTGACAGAGACTCAGGAGGACGTGACAGAGACTCAGGAGGACGTTACAGAGACTCAGGAGGACGTTACAGAGACTCAGGAGGACGTTACAGAGACTCAGGAGGACGTTACAGAGACTCAGAAGGACGTGACAGACTCAGGAGGACGTAACAGAGACTCAGGAGGACGTGACAGAGACTCAGGAGGACGTGACAGAGACTCAGGAGGACGTGACAGAGACTCAGGAGGACGTGACAGAGACTCAGGAGGACGTGACAGAGACTCAGGAGGACGTTACAGAGACTCAGGAGGACGTGACAGAGACTCAGGAGGACGTTACAGAGACTCAGGAGGACGTGACAGAGACTCAGGAGGACGTGACAGAGACTCAGGAGGACGTTACAGAGGACATCTTTAAGGTTTTTGAACTTTCAGGATGGATATGAAAAGTCCAACCATCTTTACAGAACAGGAGGAGAATGAAGAAGCTGAACAGAAACTGTATCGAGTGTAAACATACCCAAGTCTCCTTTTCTAGTTGGAGCAGCAACGTTCCAGGCTGGAACTGGATTCACTGGTTTTAGATCAGTGAGAGGAACCAGGTGTCTAACACACAGAAAAGTTAGAATTAGAAATAAATGGTCAGCTCAAACTTAACATCTGCTCTCCAGCTCAACATCTGAGCCTACTCAGTGTGTCCCTTTAAAAATGAGACGACCACTAAACTTCTCATTTAAACACTTTCTAGTGGGGACGTCCCGATCCGATTGTGTGATCGGAAATCGGTGCAGATCACGTGGTTTGCATGCAGTCATACAATGAATACATCTGAGTGACTAAGAAAATAAAAATAAAAAAGTCGAGTCCTCACTTTACTGCAGGTGGCGGTAATAAACCTAAAAGCTACCAGAAACGGTCATTACAGAAGAAGAAGAAGTAGTCACAAAAAACAGGACGAAGAAGTAAAGTGATGGACAGTGTGGAGTTGGAGGAGCCGCCGGCTTTATTTAAATCAGCTGTCAGCTGAGCACTTTGGCTTCCCAGTACAATGTAATGGTGACGGCACGACGTGAGCGGAGGACGGACAGACTGTCTGCCGGAGATGTTTGACGGAGGTGCAGTATGTCGCTGGCAACACCTCAAACATGCTAACCCACATAAGACGGCATCACCCGACACATCTGTCACTGGTGTGAGGAAAAAAACGTCTTTGGTGCAACAACTTCTCCCCGCAGCTTGTAGCTGGGGGCGTGAATGTGTCTGAAGGTATTGTAACGTGGGAGGTGAAGGGGAAGATTATGGTCCGCTTTCAATGGCGGTAGCTCCGGTTAGCTCAAAGGCACGGCAGGCAACATGTGGGATTTCCGAACTTTTATTCCACTATGCAGACCAAACAAAGCCAGGTCTCTACGGCATTAGTTATTACATGCATACATGCCCTGACAAACACAGGCTGAGGGTCCTACACCAACACATCACAATATAAAATAAAATAAAAAGGGTCTTCACTCTGTGGGCGGCATCTTCACGCATGATGGAGCAGAAGTACACCTGCTCTTCTTCTAGGTACAGGTTACATTACATACGGTTTTTTTTAATGTATTATAGAAGTATCGGATCGGGACTCGGTATCAGCAGATACTCAAAATCAAGTGACTTCGACTCGGACTTGGGGGCAAAAGTACCTGATCGGGACATCTGTACTTTCTAGGCTTCTATGCAAGGATCAGGATCAACTTTAAGAATAGTCCTCACCTATTCACAGGGCTGTTAGAGGGTTCAGATTGTTTCAGGGTTTAATTTAGAATGAGGATTAGGTTGTGAGATACTTCTCTCCCAGCTCCTCGATGAAGACGGTGACAGCTGATGAATGCGTTCCTACTTCCTGGATGAAGGCGTTGTAGTACTTCCCCTTTGGCTCCAGACGCACCTGAAACACACAAAAGCTAAAACTTATAGATATCCGAGGCTGAAACAAAGAAAACTGTCTCTTTCACTTATGTTAACGGAGCTCAACCAGAAAACAAAGCTTCGATTTCGCAGTCAGATTTGAATCCTAGATATCAAACATGTTTTATATTCGTCTGCGCTGCCCAGATGATCAGGAGCAGTTCGGACTGGATCTGTTCACCCCTCACATTACCAGATCATCTGGGCTGACCTTCAGGACTGACCCAGCTCCCCCCCACACTTCTCCTCTGATAGCACTCCTGTAGTGTGAGCCTGGGCTGAGAGATCGTCAGACAACCAGAGAGAGCTCGGAGTAGAGCTGCTGCTCCTTCATGCTGAACGGAACCAGCAGAGGTGGGTCAACATCTGATCAGGATCCTTCTGGACACACAAATGTTTGTAGACCCAGAACTCTCATCTGACCTGGGGGTTTAAACTTTAGGGTATTCAAATAGTTTCATCATAATCTTTACTGCCGTGAAGATTTAAGGCAAGAAAACAAACTGTACATTTCAAATATGGGCAGTTTTACGAGTGCGCGCACACACACACACACACACGTTTGTCCTCTTCCCGTTAAAGTAGAAATGGACAGTATCTGCTCACGTTGTTCTGTCCATCTTCATTTTATTAAGTTATTTATTCTTTTTACCAATCATCAAACAGAAACAGCCTTTACTTCCCCTTCTTTCCTTCACTTTTAAGTTATTCTGGGAAATATGATCTGTGCTAGACGTTCAGCAGGAGCTGGATGTGCTTTGTGTTTTTTTACCTGACACTTGTCTCCCAGGAAGTACTGCCGCCCTGCGAACACCATGTAGTCCGTCTTCTGCATCTCTGTCACACACAGTACACAATGTAATGGACCAACAACGTCACCACTGTAACCACATTACACATCTATCAGTAATCTGATAACAGAGTAAACACCTTCATGTACAGGTGTCAGCATCAACAGGTAATGGCGCCGTGCCAGTGGCAGCGTATTGTAGCAGCTCCCGGTACTTCGTAGTTTTTATTAAGTTTTTATTGTGTTTTTTATTTATTATTTGTACCCTGCGCTGTGGATACACACTGTCCACACATCAAGATGTTTCTCCAAAGGTTTGGATATCTCTTCGTTAGTTTTTTCGTGCTTTGGTCTCTCCTGGTGACTGGAAGCCGTGCCTGCTCTACAGCCGGCATTGTTTACAGTCGCGACCAGCTGATCGCCCTGAGGCCCCAAACCCTCTTCACCTACAGCACCGAAGGAGCTAAGGAGGAGACGGCGAGGCTGCAGAGCGGGAGTTAAACGGAGAAGGAAGTTTAAACCCTGCATCCCGGCAGTTATTACTGGAAACGTAAGGTCCCTGGCAAATAAGATGGACGAACTGGAAGCGCTCGCCCGGATGCAGCGGGAGTACAGAGAGTCCAGTATCATGTGTTTCACGGAAACGTGGCGACACGAGCAGATACCGGACTCCAACGCCACCATCCCCGGCTTCCACACGGTCCGAGCCGACAGAGACACCACCGCGAGCGGCAAGAAGAAAGGAGGAGGGCTCGCCGTGCTCGTCAACAACAGGTGGTGTCACCCCGGGCACATCTCCGTGAAAGACCGGTTCTGCAGCCTGGACATCGAGCTCATCGCCATCTGACTGCGTCCATATTATCTGCCACGGAAGTTTACCAGCGTCATCGCCATAACTGTTTACATTCCTCCATCTGGAAACGCCGACGCCGCGTGTGACATCATCCACGCTGCGACCGCGGCACTACAGACGAAACACCCCGGAGCCTTCGTCATCATCACAGGTGACTTCAACCACGTCTCTCTCTCATCCACTCTCACAACGTTTCACCAGTTTGTCAAATGCACAACAAGGGACAATAAAACCATAGATCTGCTGTATGCAAATATCAAAGATGCATACAGCTCCACTGCCCTCCCTCCCCTGGGAAGGTCAGACCACAACCTCGTCCTGCTCTCCCCGTCATACAAGCCTGTGGTTCAGCAGCAACCAGTGACAGTAAGAACTGTGAGGTCTGGCCTGGTCTCCCGAGGCCATGGAGTCACTGCAGGGTGCCTAGAAGCCACTGACTGGGATGCACTTTACAAACCACACGGCGAGGACATTGATGGCATCACTGACTGCGTCTCTGATTACATTGGGTTCTGCATAGACAGCACCATCCCCACTAAAGAGGTCCCCTGTTACCCAAACAACAAACCCTGGGTTACCAGCAACCTGAAGGCCCTACTCAACGAGAAAAAGAGGGCCTTCAGGTCAGGGGAGCGTGCAGAACTCAAGCGTGTTCAGAGAGAACTAAAACTCAGCATCAGGGAGAGTAAGGAAAACTACAGGAGAAAACTGGAGAACAATAACACCAGGGGTGTATGGAGGGGGATGAGAGAGATCACTGGCTTCCAGAGGAAAGGTGGAGGAACAGCTGAGGGGAACGAACAACGTGCGATCGAGTTTAACCTGTTTTTTAACAGGTTCGACTCCAGCTCCCCCAGCAGCCCCCCTGCTGCTCCCCCGAGCAACCACCTCTGGCCCCCACCACAGACTTTCTCACACCCCCCTCCCCCAGGACCCTCGCACTTCCCCCACTGCTGCCTACAAACTTCTGCAGCAGTCACCACTCTGCACTACCCCCCACCCCCCAGTCTGGACTTAACATCACAGCCAGCCAGGTGAGGAGAGAGCTGGAGAGGCTCAATCAGAGAAAAGCTGCTGGACCGGACTGCATCAGCCCCGCGTGCTGACGGCCTGTGCCGGCCAGCTCTGTGGAGTTCTCCAGCACCTCTTCAACCTGAGCCTCCACCTTTAGAGAGTGCCAGTGCTCTGGAAAACATCCTGCCTTGTTCCAGTGCCCTGTGGCACTGGATGACTACAGGCCGATTGCACTGACCTCTCACATCATGAAGGTCATGGAGAGGCTGGTTCTTGCACACCTCAGACCCCTAGTGAGCCCATCACAGGACCCCCTACAATTTGCATATCAGCCCCATGTTGGGGTTGATGATGCACTCATTTACCTGCTGCAGGAAGCCTGCTCCTCCCTGGATAGACCCAACACTGCTGTCCACGTCATGTTCTTCGACTTCTCCAGCGCCTTTAACACCATCCAGCCCAGGCTGCTGAAGGCCAGACTGGAGAACATGCAGGTGGATTCTCCTCTCGCCACACAGGTGGATGACTATCTGACGGGCAGACCTCAGTATGTGAGATTACAGAACTGTGTGTCAGCAACATCGGCGCCCCCCAGGGAACTGTGCTGTCTCCTCTTCACCACCTGCAGATTTTAAGTACCGCACTGAGTCGGGTCATCTGCAGAAATTCTCTGACGACACGGCCGTTGTGGGGCGTGTAGAGGGTGGGAGGGAGGATGAGTTCAGGGACCTGGTCTGCAATTTTGTCAAATGGTGTGAGGAGAACCACCTGCAGCTGAACGTGGCGAAGACGAAAGAGATGGTGGTGGACTTTAGGAGGAACAAGCCCCGCCCTCTCCAGTCTGCATCGGTGGGACAGACATCAACATTGTGGACTCTTACAAGTACCTGGGTGTGGTGCTGGACGATAAACTGGAATGGACCGCAAACACGGAGGTAGTCTACAAGAAGGGCCTGAGCCGGCTTTACTTCCTGAGGAGGCTCAGGTCCTTTAATGTCTGCAACCAGATGCTCCAGATGTTCTATCAGTCTGTTGTCGCGAGCACCATTTTCTTCGCTGTGGTGTCCTGGGGTGCTGGCATCAAAGCAAAAGACGTAAACAGACTAAACAAACTCATAAAGAAGGCAGGGTCTGTTGTTGGCTCTCAGCTTGTGACCCTGGAGGAGGAGGTGGAGGACAAGATGTGGCAAAACTGCTGGTGATCATGGACAAAGTCTCTCACCGCCTCCACGAAACCCTGGACAAGCTAAAGAGCAGCTTCAGCAGCGGACTCATTCAGCCTGCTGCCTTAAAGAACGGCACAGGAAATCATTCCTACCTGGTGCCATCAGACTTTACAACGCTTCACAGCAATGCCCAGCCAATACACACACATAATTTAAGTGACTTATTACTTAAATCTTACCACTGTATTTAAAAATGCACCTTTCTCTCTTTATCTTGCACCTTCTAATCCACTAAGTTCCATTTTGCTCAGTATTTAATATTATTTAATATTTATCTGGAACTGCTAAGCATCTTACTGTATAATGTATATAGTGTTCTAAATTGTAAAGTTGTTATTGTATTTTGTATTTCTGATTGTATTGTACCGCTGCTACGATGACCTGATTTCCCCTCGGGGATAAATAAAGTTATCCATCTGTCTAATACCATCAGATTGTTAATTCAAACGTAAACCTTAAAAATAACTGATCCCATTTATTTCTCCTGAATCTTTTCAAAGACAGGTGTGTGTTACCTTTACAGTTGTCCTGCCAGACGTCAAACTCCAGGTTTCTGTAAACTTCTCCATCGAGGGACTTCATCACTTTGTAGGACAGAGACAGTCTAGAGGGGGGCGGGGCTTCTAGAGGGGGCTGACCAATGAAAACAGCCAGGATGAATCACATGTTTCTGTACACGCACGTCAGACAGACAGACAGACAGACAGACAGACAGACAGATAGACAGACATGAAGCCTCTCACCTTTGTGTCGTCTGTCACAGCTCGCAGTCTCTCCTCAGCAGCTCCACCCAACTCCACCTCCTCTCTATGAAGACGACAAACATACACACCTGTCCAGTCAGTATATAATGATGTCATCATACAGGTGAAGCTGACACAACACTTAGGTGTCAGGAGCTCCAAATTACCTGAAACCATACATTAAAGTGTGTGTGTGTGTGTACCTGTGAGCTCGGTCCTCATGTGTGTCATAGCCGATATCGATGTCACTACACATTGATGGGCTGTTTCTATAGCGACGACCTCCAACCCTGAAGGCCTCCATGGCCTGACAGAGCTCCGCCTCCTCCACCCCAAACACCTGAGTGTAGAGCAGCTCATAGAGCAGAGCTACACACACACACACACACACACACACAAAGTGTCCTTATTTTTATCTTAAAGTGTTTTACAAAGATTAACCCGTGTCAGAGTGTAAAATGTTGCATTGTTCCTTTAAAACTGTCAATCATTCTGATCTGCCACTCAGTGATCAGCACTCACACTGACACAGGGCGGCGGAGGCGGGATAACTCCTTGGGTAAACAATGTCATAGTGACCGTTGATGGAGCAACACAGCGTCACCTAGGCAACACAGAAGACTGACGGTCAGCACTGACCAATCACATCAGCGTTTAAGGTCATTTAAATATTTTAATCTGTACATCACCTGAATCACCTGTACTTCAGTGTACCTGTATGTCAGCATTTACTGTTATTATTGAGCCAATACACAGTTCAGCCTGCTGTTCATTACCTTGTCCACAAAGTCGTCCTCTGAGATCACTGTGGCTGGTTTCCCAGGGTAACGATATATCAGGAAACAGCGCCTACACACACACACACACACACACACACACACACACACACACACAGGACACATCCTGACAACAGAACAAGTGCAGGCTGAGACTAAAGCAGTTGAGTGAAGCTCACCTGTAGAGCTGTGACAGAGCCTTGATCTCCACCTGACCCACGGTCTCCTGAAAACACACACAAACACACACACGTCTGCTCACACTGTTCAGCTGTCAGATGACTAAAGGGTCAAAGGTCACAGCAGCTCACCTTCGGGTCCTCCAGACGCTCCAGGTATTTCTCAAACGAACCTTCAACAAACTGAAAGAGAGAAGAGGCGAGCTGACTCAGACACAGTAGCCTCTTTCACACTGCCGTTTGCCTGCGGGGATCCTGACCCAATTCTCCTCCTCCTCTGTGTGAAAGTTTCAGAGGTGGTGAGGGGAGAAATTTCACTCTCGCACTGATCCGCCTCTACAGGTAGTATCAGGGCCGCATTAGAGAGGATAGAACCACCCCAGTGTGAACAAATAAGCCAGAGGTGCAGAGCGGGGCGTGTCGGTCTGACAGTCTAACTGCACAGGTCCTTCACTCAACTAAATACAGAGAAATGTCCCACAATGCAACGTTACAGGACCGAACAACAGTAACGTAGTAACTGTCACTGTCTTTGGCAACTTATATGAGGAAAACAAATACCACAGCTGTATGTGGAGAAGCGTCTGTCCTACTGACTGTCCTACTGACTGTCCTCTGACTCTTGTGATGTTTGATGTTGTAACATAAACACACTGTGATGTTTGATGTTGTAACATAGACACACTGTGATGTTTGATGTTGTAACAAACACACTGTGATGTTTGATGTTGTAACATAAACACACTGTGATGTTTGATGTTGTAACATAAACACACTGTGATGTTTGATGTTGTAACAAACACACTGTGATGTTTTGATGTTGTAACAAACACACTGTGATGTTTGATGTTGTAACATAAACACACTGTGATGTTTGATGTTGTAACATAAACACACTGTGATGTTTGATGTTGTAACATAAACACACTGTGATGTTTGATGTTGTAACAAACACACTGTGATGTTTGATGTTGTAACATAAACACACTGTGATGTTTGATGTTGTAACATAAACACACTGTGATGTTTGATGTTGTAACATAAACACACTGTGATGTTTGATGTTGTAACAAACACACTGTGATGTTTGATGTTGTAACAAACACACTGTGATGTTTGATGTTGTAACATAGACACACTGTGATGTTTATTAAGAGCTTTGATATAATAACACAAACATGATGTGAGTCTCCATCATCTCATCCACTCACCGGCTCAAAGTTGCATCTGTTGGCTCTCATGAAGTCTGCGCAGTCCTGACGAATCCTCTGATGGTAGTTCTGAGAGTAATACAGCTACACACACACACACACACACACACACACACACACACACACAGTGATGTTTCCTTTGAATCATGTAGAAGTGAGGCAGCCTGTCCAGAGTCACACCTTTACTGATTATTGATTACTGTCTCAGACCGTTTAAGATATGACATCATAAATTCAAAATGGTGGAGGGAAGAGGAGATGCAGCCAGTGACTCTGAAATCTCTCTCTCACACACACACACACACACACACACACACACACACACACACACACACACACACAGCACCGGTCTGACCTCTGACCTCTGTCCCGGGTCAGAGGCGGGACCTCCCCGCTCTGCCCCCGCTCTGACCCCGCTCTACCTGCGGCTCTGCCCCGCTGTTAGCTGCAATCTAGCCTTTAGCCCAGCCCTGCCCGGCCCGGCCCGGCTCGGCTCGGCTCGGCTCACCTGTTCTGACACGGCTCGGAACAGACTGGACGCGTCCCGGGCCACCATCTTCCTGTAGAGGCCCAGACTGCACAGGTACTCGTCCATGTTGACGAAGTACTTCTTCAGGCCTTTCTGCATCCCTCCGCCGGCAGGTAACGGTCACGTCCTCGGTTCGGTCCGTCAGCAGCTCCGCTCAGAGCCGCAGCACGAGCTCCACAGGTGAGTTTAATCAGCCTGACGAGCGCGCGACACCGCTGAGGCGTTCAGGCACCCCGCCAACGGTCCGAAATATGAACTGCAGGTCAATCAACTGCTTTACCGCAGTAATACTTTACTACAGTAATACCTTACTGCAGTACTGCTTAACTACAGTACTGCTTTACTGCAGTAATACATTACTACAGTAATACTTTACTGCAGTACTGCTTAACTACAGTACTGCTTTACTGCAGTAATACTTTACTACAGTAATACTTTACTACATAAATACTTTACTGCAGTACTGCTTAACTACAGTACTGCTTTACCGCAGTAATACTTTACTACAGTAAAACTTTACTGCGGTAATACTTTACTGCAGTACTGCTTAACTACAGTACTGCTTTACCGCACTAATACTTTACTACAGTAATACTTTACTACAGTACTGCATTACTACAACGATACTTTACTGTAGTGATACTTTACTACAATAATGCTTTACTGCAGTAATACTTTACTACAGTAATACTTTACGACAGTACTGCTTTACTACAGTAATACAGTAGGTAGGTTGTGTATAGATTGTGTATAGGTTGTGTGTAGGTTGTGTGTAGGTTGTGTATAGGTTGTGTATACGTTGTGTGAAAACGTAAAGTATTACTGCAGTAAAGCAGTACTGCAGTAAAGTATTACTACAGTACTGCTTTACTACAGTAATACTTTACTGCAGTAATACTTTACTGCAGTACTGCATTACTACAATAATACTTTACTGCAGTAATACTTTACTATAGTACTGCATTACTACAATAATACTTTACTGTAGTGATACTTTACTACAGTAATACTTTACTACAGTAATACTTTACTACAGTAATACTTTACTTCAGTACTGCTTTACTGCAGTACTGCTTTACTACAATAATACTTTACTGCAGTAATACTTTACTACAATAATACTTTACTTCAGTACTGCTTTACTGCAGTACTGCTTTACTACAGTACTGCTTTACTGCAGTAATACTTTACTATAGTACTGCATTACTACAGTAATACTTTACTACAGTAATACTTTACTGCAGTAATACTTTACTACAGTACTGCTTTACTGCAGTAATACTTTACTACATTACTGCTTTACTGCAGTAATACTTTACTACAGTAATACTTTACTGCAGTAATACTTTAATACAGTAATACTTTACTACAGTACTGCTTTACTACAGTACTGCTTTACTGCAGTAATACTTTACTACAGTAATACTTTACTACAGTACTGCTTTACTGCAGTAATACTTTACTACAGTAATACTTTACTACAGTACTGCTTTACTGCAGTAATACTTTACTACAGTAATACTTTACTACAGTAATGCTTTACTGCAGTACTGCATTACTACAATAATACTTTACTGCAGTAATACTTTACTACAATAATGCTTTACCGCAGTAATACTTTACTATAGTACTGCTTTACTGCAGTAATACTTTACTATAGTACTGCTTTACTGCAGTAATACTTTACTATAGTACTGCTTTACTGCAGTAATACTTTACTACAGTAATACTTTACTACAGTACTGCTTTACTGCATTACTGCTTTACTGCAGTAATACTTTACTACAGCACTGCATTACTACAACGATACTTTACTGTAGTGATACTTTACTACAGTAATACTTTACTGCAGTCATACTTTACTGCAGTAATACTTTACTACAGTACTGCTTTACTGCAGTAATACTTTACTACAGCACTGCATTACTACAACGATACTTTACTGCAGTAATACTTTACTACAGTACTGCTTTACTGCAGTACTGCTTTACTGCAGTAATACTTTAATACAGTAATACTTTACTACAGTACTGCTTTACTGCAGTACTGCTTTACTGCAGTAATACTTTAATACAGTAATACTTTACTACAGTACTGCTTTGCAGTACTGCTTTACTGCAGTAATACTTTACTACAGTAATACAGTAGGTAGGTTGTGTATAGATTGTGTATACGTTGTGTGTAGGTTGTGTGTAGGTTCTGTATAAGTTGTGTAGATTGTGTGTAGGTTGTGTGTAGGTTGTGTGTTGGTTGTGTATAGATTGTGTATACGTTGTGTGTAGGTTGTGTGTTGGTTGTGTATAGATTGTGTATACGTTGTGTGTAGGTTGTGTAAACATTGTGTGTAGGTTGTGTATAGATTGTGTATACGTTGTGTGTAGGTTGTGTGTTGGCCATGTGTAGGTTGTGTGTAGGTTGTGTAGGTTGTGTATAAGTTGTGTAGATTGTGTATAAGTTGTATGTAGGTTGTGCATAGGTTGTGTATAGGTTGTGTTTACGTTGTGTGTAGGTTGTGTGTAGGTTGTGTATAGATTGTGTGTACGTTGTGTGTAGGTTGTGTGTAGGTTGTGTGTTGGCCATGTGTAGGTTGTGTGTAGGTTGTGTGTAGGTTGTGTATACATTGTGTATACGTTGTGTATACGTTGTGTGTAGATTGTGTGTAGATTGTGTATACGTTGTGTGTAGGTTGTGTATAGGTTTACGTTGTGTATACGTTGTGTGTAGGTTGTGTGTGCGTTGTGTGTAGGTTGTGTATATGTTGTGTGTAGGTTGTGTGTAGATTGTGTATACGTTTTGTGTAGATTGTGTATACGTTGTGTATACGTTGTGTGTAGATTGTGTATACGTTGTGTATACGTTGTGTGTAGGTTGTGTATACGTTGTGTGTAGATTGTGTATACGTTGTGTGTAGATTGTGTATACGTTGTGTATACGTTGTGTGTAGGTTGTGTATACGTTGTGTATACGTTGTGTGTAGGTTGTGTATACGTTGTGTGTAGATTGTGTATACGTTGTGTGTAGATTGTGTATACATTGTGTGTAGATTGTGTATACGTTGTGTATACGTTGTGTGTAGGTTGTGTGTAGATTGTGTATACGTTTTGTGTAGATTGTGTATACGTTGTGTATACGTTGTGTGTAGATTGTGTATACGTTGTGTATACGTTGTGTGTAGGTTGTGTGTAGGTTGTGTATACGTTGTGTGTAGATTGTGTATACGTTGTGTGTAGATTGTGTATACGTTGTGTGTAGGTTGTGTATACGTTGTGTATACGTTGTGTGTAGGTTGTGTATACGTTGTGTGTAGGTTGTGTATACGTTGTGTATACGTTGTGTGTAGGTTGTGTATACGTTGTGTGTAGGTTGTGTGTAGGTTGTGTATACGTTGTGTGTAGGTTGTGTATACGTTGTGTGTAGGTTGTGTATACGTTGTGTGTAGGTTGTGTATACGTTGTGTATACGTTTTGTGTAGGTTGTGTGTAGGTTGTGTATACGTTGTGTATACGTTGTGTGTAGGTTGTGTATACGTTGTGTGTAGGTTGTGTATACGTTGTGTGTAGGTTGTGTGTAGGTTGTGTATACGTTGTGTATACGTTGTGTGTAGGTTGTGTATACGTTGTGTGTAGGTTGTGTATACGTTGTGTGTAGGTTGAGGGCGGTAACAGGACTTCAATCAGAGTATGAACCTTTTGTCTTTAAGGTTTTATTATTCATTAACATGTCTGAACAGAACAACAACACCACAGGCAGATTATAGATTAAAGTCCAATAATCCGGTTCGTCCTCAGGGTCCATGGTTCTGGATCCTCACGGGACGGCAGAGCAGCGGTCCAGCATCAGTCATCCAGAGTCGCAGGACAAGAACAAACCCAGTGAGTCGGCTCTGAGTTATTGATCGTGATCTGACAAACACAAACAGAGACCTGCTCCTGCTTCTGTCAACAGCTGTTGGAAGCTTCTCGTCCTGTTCAATGTAACTAAGCACATTATTAAGTACAAATTTGAGGTACTTGTAGTATTTCAATTTCCTGAGATTCCAAACTGAAGATGGTGCAGCCCATGGATGGTGCAGCTTCCCATGGATGGTGCAGTCCTGCTTGACTTCTGCTTTCATCATCATCATTATTGTTATTATTGTTATTGTTTAAGTGTTATTAATATTCATATCTCAATGAGTAAAGCTGTCATGACTGCTGCAGCATCTCCTCCTTCTCTCTCACTGGGGAAATGTTTGGTCTCTGTAAAAACATTCAACAAGGAGTTTGGTTTAGACCTTTGTGATATGGGCGGCTGTGGTCAGGGGTAGAGCCAGCATCTTGTTATCAGAAGGTCGCTGGTTCACTTCCCCTGGTCTGCATGTCAAAGTGTCCTTGGGCAAGACACAGACAAGACACAGCTGAACAGTTTCTTCAGTAGGTTCACAGCCTTCTGCCGTCTCCCCGACACTTTCAGACCCCCACAGTCCCCCACTGCCTCAAATGCTTCCTCTCCTCCCCCCTCACTCCCCTGCTGTGAGCTCTCCTGTGCAGAACCTCTCCTCCTCCTCCTCCTCCTCCTCCACCTCCTCCTCCTTCACTGAAGACACCAGCAGCCTCCCCCACATGACTGTGACTACAGGCCAGGTTAGGAGACAGCTGGAGAGACCATTCGCACCTGGATGGTGGAGAAGGCACTGAGAGAATCACATTCTTTGATTTCTCTGGTGCTTTTAACACCACTCAGCCACTGCTACTGGGGGAGAAGCTGCGGGTGATGAGTGTAGACGACACAATGATCTCCTGGATTACTGACTACCTGATAGGCAGGCCACAGTTTGTCCGTATGGGCAGTGTTCTGTCTGATGCGGTGGTTAGTGATACAGGAGCTCCACAGGGGACTGTACTGTCTCCTTTCCTGTTCACCTTATACACCACTGACTTTCAGTACAACACCGGGTCGTGTCACCTGCAGAAGTTTTCTGACGACTCGGCTGCTGTTGGGTGTATAAGTGAGGGACAGGAGGAGGAGTACAGGGCACTGGTAGACAACTTTGTGGAGTGGACTGGACAGAATCACCTGCGGCTGAACATCAGCAAGACCAGAGAGATGGTGATAGATTTCAGGAAGAAGAGGAAGACGGCTTTCCAACCTCTGTGCATTCTGGGAAAGGATGTGGAGGCGGTGGAGGATTACAAGTACCTGGGTGTTACCATCAACCACAGACTGGACTGGAGATCTAACACGGAAGCTGTTTACAAGAAGGGGATGAGCAGACTTTACTTCCTGAGGAAGCTGAGATCCTTCAACGTGTGCAGCAAGATGTTGGAGATCTTTTATCAGTCTGTGGTGGCCAGCGTACTTTTCTTTGCTGTGGTTTGTTGGGGAAGCAGCATTGGAGCCAGCGACACCAACAGACTCAACAAACTGATCAGGAAGGCTGGCTCTGTGATTGGCTGCAAACAGGACACTCTGGAGGCTGTGGTGGAGAGGAGGACACTGAACAAACTGTTATCCATCATGGATAATCCTCTCCACCCTCTCCAACTCACACTGGTCAGACAGCGGAGCACCTTCTCAGGAAGGCTGCTTCAGCTTCTCTGTCGTAGCAACAGATACAGGAAATCTTTCCTGCCACAATCCATCACTTTATACAACAACTCTCTCACCTCTGCCTGACAGAGAACTCTGGTCTCTCTACTGTTTTGTTGTATATATTATTATTGTTTATTGTTTATAGTATATTTTGCACTGTATATATACATTGTGAATATATTTCTTTCTATTCATGTTATGTACAGAGTGATTTTTGCAGACCCACTGCTGCTGTAACAAAATAATTACCCAGTCTGGGATCAATAAAGTAATTCTATTCTATTCTGAACTCTAAACAGCTCCTGATGAGCTGGTCAGCAGCTTGCATGGCAGCCACCACCATCAGTGATGAATGTATGAATTACTGTAAGTCGCTTTGGACAGCAGAGTCTGATAAATTATCATGTATATGGATTACTTTTCTTGTGAATTGGCGCGGTACAAATAAAGATTGATTGGTTGATTATTTACAACCTTTATAAAAAAACTCAAATCCTCCCTAAAGCTGCTAAGCTAAAAGTGTTAGCTTGCACCCCCTCTGAAGTGGGTGCAGGATCGTCTCCTCAGATCAGGTTGTGATCTGGTCTGAGATCAGTTAGTGATGTGTTCTCTGCTGCAGACTGTGATCACAGCAGACGAGCTGATGAAGGCATCTGATGTTTAAATCAAGTCTCAGCTGCTTCAGTTGTTCAGCAGAACGCTGCAACTCTGTTTTACTGTGAAGCTCCAGAACTGTTCTGTGGACCACAACACTTTACCTGACTTTAAGGAGAAGAAGAACTTGTGGACCTCATGTCAGTTTGTGATTGGAGGATGTAAAACAGGATGTGAAGTCACTGTGACACTGATCACTACATGTAACTTCTTAAAGAATCTTGACGTCATCTTCTTCTGTACTGTGTGACATCATCTGCTGACGTCTGTCTGAACTAAGCAGATGTCAGTCCATCACATGATCATTGTTTAACCAATCAGAGCTGGTCCTCCTCCAGGTGAGCTCATCAGAGTCTCTCACATTCATACTCTGGTCCGGCATCAGAGGCGTGGGGCATGTTGATGTAGAACACCTCCTTGTTGACGGGCGGTGGCGTGTGGGGCGGGCTCCCCACCCCAGAGTCCGGGCTGGGGAGTGGGTAAGGCTGCTGGGGAGTGGGCGAGTACTTTTTCTCTGTCCGGTTCAGAGGAACTTTGAGTCTGGCTCCACCTCCTGCAGCAGGTCGGCCGTGGGCGTCGGCCTTCGGCTTGAACCGCTTCAGCTTGACGGTGTCTTTGGCGTCGCGGGTGCATGGCAGCAGGATGGCCACGTCTTTGCGAAACTTGGAACTGAGTCCGAAGTAGATGAGGGGGTTGTAGAAGCTGGCAGACTTTGCAAAGAGACGGGTGAAGATGCTGGTGAGGTTGGGCACGTGGAAGCCCCAGGCAGACCACATGGACACCACTGCGTACGGAGACCACGCCAGGATGAAGGCTGTGCAGATCACTATGGAAACCTGCAAGACACAATTGGTTATTGGACCAATCTCTTCGCATTCGTCCTCAAACATCAGAAAACCACAGAGAGTCAGAGGGAGCCTGGATCCTGTCAAAGGACCATCACTGCACCAGGACCAGGTCTTCACTCTGCTGTATCACGGCGGTCTATGTGACTCACGATGGTGACGTCTCTCTCGATCTTTCTCTGGCGGTCGGTCAGGTCGCCCTCTGCTGACAGAGCGTTGCCTCTCTTCACCGTGTTGATGATGGACACGTAGCAGAAGAGCATGATGAGCACTGGGATGAAGAAGCAGAAGATGAGGATGGAGATGATGTAGGACCTGTAGATGCTTGAGTAGGTCGCTTTGGCCCAGTCGATCTCACAGGTGCCGTATCCACGATCTGCAGAGGGGGCATGGAGGGGTCAAAGGTCAGGGGTCAGGGGTCAGTAAAAGCAGAGGTAAACAGACTCTTATTCTGAAGGTTTCCTGCCTTTGTAGCTGCCCCAGCCGAGCAGCGGTGCTCCGGACCAGAATCCAGCTGTGATCCAGATGAGCAGGAGACAGACAGACACGCTGGTGCTGCTGATGTGACGCGCTGAAACACAACATTCAACATTCACTGTGAACGTTTCAAATGGTTTCAGCTACAGGTGTCTGTCTGGTTACGGCGCCCTCTAGTGCCCAGGTGACAGTTCAGACCACAGACGAAAGCCTCAACAGGAAGTCATTATTTTAACCAAAAAGGTCAGCTTACCTCGACACAATCGTATATGCAACCAAACCACAACATTTCATTTCACTAGCTTTAATGTAGCGAGGTGAAGTTTAACCTCCATCTATCAAAGACCTGACCAATCAGAAGCCTGCTACATAAATACATGTGTTAATGACCTCTGCTCGGGTGACATCCTTTGATGTAGCGGGTGATGCTGATCACTGTCAGTGTGTTGATGCTGCTCAGACCGAACACCAGCGTGAAGAAACCGTCCACCTGCGGGAGACAAACAGGACAGGTAACAGGTGTGTTCCTGTTCAGGCTCCACCTCCTTCAAACCATCAGGTCCATCGTGACACAAGAGGAAGTCCTCTGAGAGACACGTGGCTGAGATATAAACCTTCACCCCTTTTCCACTAGTCAAGAATCCCACTTAAACCCATTAAGATCAGGCTTTTGTTTGCACTGTGAATGTGTAAACTCTGCAGTAGACCCGTGTTTTTATCACCTCGGCTCAGCTTGGATCTGAACCTAAGACCCGGGTCAACGCGCTAAATTCTGCCGTGAAAAGTGATGTAAATAAAGAAGGAATTTGGGATGCATTCTGTAAGGTAATTTTATTACTGGACACAGTGTTAGAGGTGCAGCCCGTTCATTCCTATCAAGTAGTGATGTGTCGGTCGCGAACGAAACGGCTCTTAGAGCCGGCTCTTTGAAGTGACGATCGGAGCCGGCTCCTGTCTGGAAGCCGGAGCCGCTTTGGGTTTTTTTTTTCACTATTTTTCTCTGGTCAAGCCGCACGTGATTGGTCAGACACAGCACACACACACACGCAAACACCACAGAGAGAGAGAGAGAGAGAGAACACACTGGAAAGGTGAGAAATTGAGTGACGGCAGGAAGCGCAGTAAGTGTGAGTGTGGAGTATTGAAGGTTAAAATCTCACATGTAGCAGGCTCTACAGATAACCTGCACAGACACATTAGAACTGTAGCTACAGCCATCAGTGCAGTTGGAAGAAAAAAGACAAGCAAGTGAACCTGCTGCTAATGAAGGTGTCAGTTTGTCTGCTGCAACTGTTGCTGCTGCTGCAGCGTCCACAGTGTCTACAACACCACAACAACCACCTCCACCTACAACCACAGCTCTATGACACAGTTTGTGCAAAAGGCTGTGTACCTTATTTATCTATAATTTATTTTTTGTAGCACTTTGTTCCATGTTGAGTATAATAAGCCATATAAATAATAAACGTTTGATATAATGTATGTTTTGTACATTAGTAATTCATTTTACACACCGTGTTTCATTATTTTTGGTAATAAATTAATTTAAGCAACAAAAAAATCTGAGGAGCCAGTTGTGAGCCGAAAGAGCTGGCTCTTTCTAGTGAGCCGAGCCACAAGAGCCAGCTCTCTTAAAAGAGCCGGAATTCCCATCACTACTATCAAAGCTGCTCAGTGGTGTCCTGAAGACAAAAAAGCTCGAGTTTCCACCGACATGGATCACCGACCGAGCCGGATAACCTCCGGTCTAGCAGAAGGGTGAAAAGTTATTGAATCGTGCGGCTCCTCTACACTTTCCAAATGTTACTGGACAAAAATGAGTTGTGACACTCAAAATAATGTATCCACTGTTTACAGACGCTTCTTTCACAAAGAGTCTGTTGTTATTGTTCGGCTTATTGACGCTTCAGATAAAAATCACAGACGGGACTTCCGGTTTGACCCTGGTATGGAGCAGACGTAGGTCTCGTAGGCTCCTGTGTTTTTCACTTATTTTACACATTTCTACGACCATAGTTTGATTATCTTGAAGTGAAACTGGTTACAATCCATCGCCCAATTAACACGGACATGGAGCTTTGGCCGGTAAAGAAATAAAATTAGAAAACGACGATAGTGAACAATAGTTTAACAGCTAAGCTAAATTTTGAGTCAAGATGGCGGAGGGTGGCCAACTGACTGTTCAACTTCTTCTGGAAGAACTTCGACTTTTCCATGAAGCTATCTTGAGAGACTTCAGAGCAGAAATGTCTACTCACGACCAATTCAATAACTCCTTCACCAGACCTATACAATAAGAGGAGCTCTCTTCAGTCAGATTTTGATCTTCTTCCACCGATGAGGCAGCTAAGCTAATACTCCAGACCAGACACAGACTGTGTGAGCAGGGGAGAAGGCGGGGCGCCTCTTGGCTCACCAAATTAGTTGAGCAGCCTCATCGAGACTTATAGCAGAAATTTGCACAGCCAGTGGTGAAATTCAACAGGAAATCCACAGTGAATTTAAGTCTTTTTATACACATCTTTATACCTCAGAGTCCAAAGGTGACCCTGCATTAATAGGTGAATTTTTAAATAAATTACAAATTCCTACGATAGAAGAAAACCACAAGGCTAGTTTCACTGAGCCTCTTTCGCTCCGGGACTCAACACATGCAGTAAAAACAATGCAAAGCTCTAAAACTCCAGGCCCAGATGGGTTCACCGCCGAGTTCTTCAAAAACGTATTCTACATTAATTTCTCCTGTACTGCTTGATGCTTTCAATGAAGCCTTTACCGCCAGAGCGCTCCCTCCTACCTTTTATCAGGCTTCTATATCAGTTTTGTTAAAGGAAGGTAAAGACCCTAGAGAACCGGGTTCATATCGACCAATTAGTCTATTAAATGTGGATACAAAATTATTAGCCAAGATGCTTGATACGCGATTGGAAAAAGTTCTCCCATCAATCCTATCAACGGATCAGATTTTTCAGATTCAGATTTTTCAATCTTCCTGATGAATTGCCCATGGAAACCTTGTTTTCCTTTGAGGCTTTCAGTCGGGGTGCAATATCCTATCTTTATAATCTCCTATCCAACCTGCAAAATCCTTCTTTGGAGACTCTAAGATCTGCATGTGAGGGGGATCTGGGGTTGGCTGTGGCAGCAGAGCAGTGGATAAAGGCCTTAGAGGGGGTCCATACAGCCTCAATCTGTGCCCAGCATGGTCTTATTCAGTTCAGGGTGCCGCACCGTCTTCATTTCTCTGAAATGTTCCCAGGGGTGGACTCTACCTGTGACAGATGCAAAGTATCACCCGCTTCTTTGGCTCTCACTTATTGGAACTCGACTTTTGGATCACTGTCAGATGTTTTCAAAATGGTGATTGAGCCAGATCCTATGATAGCCATTTTTGGTGTAGCAGGAAAAAACAACAAGAATCTAACTGGAGTTAAACTCAACGTGACAAAATGTGTTACTTTGCTAGCACTAAGACTGATTCTTCTCCACTGGAAGTCTCCTCAGCCCCCGAGCTGGACTCAGTGGCTGAGGGAGGTGATGCAGCATCTCAAGCTGGAGAAACTGAAACACACAATTCACGGCCCCTCTGATAAATTTGATCGAATTTGGAAACCATTTATCAAGTATATCAGAGCTAAGCTATCCCCCCCATCCCTCCCCAGTATATCCCCAATATGAATGAAGTCAGGTTTATTTATTATCCTACGTATGTCTTTGTCCTCAGAGCACATCACAATGACCTGTAATTTGCCTTTTATTTTGTAAAACTGCCTGTTACTGTTTTAAGTCGTTTGTATGTTCTATCTTTTTGTTTCCTTTCTTGTAATGTGTTCTGAAAAAAGATAATAAAAATGTGTTTGAAAAAATAATAAAAAATCACAGACGGGCTGCCTTGCTGGTGGTAAGTGGGAATGGGGTCAACAGGTGATTTTTAGGAGGTTGACCTGCGTTGAAAAACCTGTGCAGACCTGCTAATGTTGGTGGAAAAGTAATATCAGGTGTGCCTCAGGTCTACCTGGCAGGTCCAGATGGAGGTGATGATGTAGCTGCTGTCCTGGAAGACGTTGAAGATCTCAATGATGCCTCTGGAGTAGCCGAACACGGAGATGCTGGCGTCGGAGATGGCCAGGTTAAGGGTCAGGTAGTCGGTGGGCTGCAGGGTGGCTCTCTGTCTGTAAAGGACGAAGAGGACGATGCTGTTTCCAAACCAGGACAACCACCCTGAACACACCACAGAGACAGAGACACACACTGTTTACACCTGAACACACCAAAGAGACAGAGACACACAGCGTTTACACCTGAACACACCATAGAGACAGAGACACACAGCGTTTACACCTGAACACACCACAGAGACAGAGACACACAGCGTTTACACCTGAACACACCACAGAGACAGAGACACACAGCGTTTACACCTGAACACACCACAGAGACAGAGACACACAGCGTTTACACCTGAACACACCACAGAGACAGAGACACACAGCGTTTACACCTGAACACACCACAGTAACACAGTTTAAACCATCAACAGGAAGCTGTTTCATTAACTTCTCGTTCTGCAGTAAATCCTGATGTCACAGTGATGTCATCACTTTTACATCACTGTTACAGAGCAACAAAACAAAACAGCAACTCTCTCCGGTCGCTGTCCACGGAACAACTGTGGAAACTCTACACCACAGAAGAAAAGGTGTGTGTAGCAGTGTGTGTAGCAGTGTGTGTAGCAGTGTGTGTTACAGTGTGTGTAGCAGTGTGTGTTACAGTGTGTGTAGCAGTGTGTGCAGCAGTGTGTGTAGCAGTGTGTGCAGCAGTGTGTGTAGCAGTGTGTGTTACAGTGTGTGCAGCAGTGTGTGTAGCAGTGTGTGCAGCAGTGTGTGCAGCAGTGTGTGTTACAGTGTGTGCAGCAGTGTGTGTAGCAGTGTGTGCAGCAGTGTGTGTAGCAGTGTGTGTTGCAGTGTGTGTAGCAGTGGGTGTTACAGCGTGTGCAGCAGTGTGTGTAGCAGTGTGTGTTACAGCGTGTGCAGCAGTGTGTGTTACAGTGTGTGTAGCAGTGTGTGTTACAGTGTGTGTAGCAGTGTGTGCAGCAGTGTGTGTAGCAGTGTGTGTTGCAGTGTGTGTAGCAGTGTGTGTTACAGTGTGTGTTACAGTGTGTGCAGCAGTGTGTGTAGCAGTGTGTGTTACAGTGTGTGTAGCAGTGTGTGCAGCAGTGTGTGTAGCAGTGTGTGTAGCAGTGTGTGCAGCAGTGTGTGTTACAGTGTGTGTAGCAGTGTGTGCAGCAGTGTGTGTAGCAGTGTGTGTAGCAGTGTGTGCAGCAGTGTGTGTAGCAGTGTGTGTTACAGTGTGTGTAGCAGTGTGTGTTACAGTGTGTGCAGCAGTGTGTGTAGCAGTGTGTGTAGCAGTGTGTGCAGCAGTGTGTGTAGCAGTGTGTGTTACAGTGTGTGTAGCAGTGTGTGTTACAGTGTGTGTAGCAGTGTGTGTAGCAGTGTGTGCAGCAGTGTGTGTAGCAGTGTGTGTAGCAGTGTGTGCAGCAGTGAGTGTAGCAGTGTGTGCAGCAGTGTGTGTAGCAGTGTGTGTTACAGTGTGTGTAGCAGTGTGTGTTACAGTGTGTGTAGTAGTGTGTGTAGCAGTGTGTGCAGCAGTGTGTGTAGCAGTGTGTGTTACAGTGTGTGTAGCAGTGTGTGTTACAGTGTGTGTAGCAGTGTGTGTTACAGCGTGTGCAGCAGTGTGTGTTACAGTGTGTGTAGCAGTGTGTGTTACAGCGTGTGTAGCAGTGTGTGTTACAGTGTGTGTAGCAGTGTGTGTAGCAGTGTGTGCAGCAGTGTGTGTTACAGTGTGTGTAGCAGTGTGTGTAGCAGTGTGTGCAGCAGTGTGTGTAGCAGTGTGTGTAGCAGTGTGTGCAGCAGTGTGTGTAGCAGTGTGTGCAGCAGTGTGTGTAGCAGTGTGTGTTACAGTGTGTGTAGCAGTGTGTGTTACAGTGTGTGTAGTAGTGTGTGTAGCAGTGTGTGCAGCAGTGTGTGTAGCAGTGTGTGTTACAGTGTGTGTAGCAGTGTGTGTTACAGTGTGTGTAGCAGTGTGTGTTACAGCGTGTGCAGCAGTGTGTGTTACAGTGTGTGTAGCAGTGTGTGTTACAGCGTGTGTAGCAGTGTGTGCAGCAGTGTGTGTAGCAGTGTGTGTTACAGTGTGTGTAGCAGTGTGTGTTACAGTGTGTGTAGTAGTGTGTGTAGCAGTGTGTGCAGCAGTGTGTGTAGCAGTGTGTGTTACAGTGTGTGTAGCAGTGTGTGTTACAGTGTGTGTAGCAGTGTGTGTTACAGCGTGTGTAGCAGTGTGTGTTACAGTGTGTGTAGCAGTGTGTGTTACAGCGTGTGTAGCAGTGTGTGTTACAGTGTGTGTAGCAGTGTGTGTAGCAGTGTGTGCAGCAGTGTGTGTTACAGTGTGTGTAGCAGTGTGTGTAGCAGTGTGTGCAGCAGTGTGTGTAGCAGTGTGTGTAGCAGTGTGTGCAGCAGTGTGTGTAGCAGTGTGTGCAGCAGTGTGTGTAGCAGTGTGTGTTACAGTGTGTGTAGCAGTGTGTGTTACAGTGTGTGTAGCAGTGTGTGTAGCAGTGTGTGCAGCAGTGTGTGTAGCAGTGTGTGTTACAGTGTGTGTAGCAGTGTGTGTTACAGTGTGTGTAGCAGTGTGTGTTACAGCGTGTGCAGCAGTGTGTGTTACAGTGTGTGTAGCAGTGTGTGTTACAGCGTGTGTAGCAGTGTGTGTTACAGTGTGTGTAGCAGTGTGTGTAGCAGTGTGTGCAGCAGTGTGTGTTACAGTGTGTGTAGCAGTGTGTGTAGCAGTGTGTGCAGCAGTGTGTGTAGCAGTGTGTGTTACAGTGTGTGTAGCAGTGTGTGTTACAGTGTGTGTAGCAGTGTGTGTTACAGCGTGTGCAGCAGTGTGTGTTACAGTGTGTGTAGCAGTGTGTGTAGCAGTGTGTGTTACAGCGTGTGTAGCAGTGTGTGTTACAGTGTGTGTAGCAGTGTGTGTAGCAGTGTGTGCAGCAGTGTGTGTTACAGTGTGTGTAGCAGTGTGTGTAGCAGTGTGTGCAGCAGTGTGTGTAGCAGTGTGTGTTACAGTGTGTGTAGCAGTGTGTGTTACAGTGTGTGTAGCAGTGTGTGTTACAGCGTGTGCAGCAGTGTGTGTTACAGTGTGTTCTCACCCAGCAGCAGCAGGTACACTCCGATGATGGTCTCTCCCTGGTCAGACAGAGGAGGGTCTTTGCCCCCCGCCAGGATGAAGCTGTTGTTCCTCCAAGGAGGTCCGTCGGCTGCTGGGCTGATCCCCGACATGTTGGAGAGTCTGTGAGGAGTGTGTGAGGAGTGTGTGAGGAGTGTGTGAGGAGCAGCAGCAGCAGCAGCAGGAGGAGGAGGAGGCTGTTTGTCTCAGGCGGTTAATCTCAGGTAAATATAGACACCTGATCCTGGTTCAGCTCTGAGCTCAGCAGCAGGTGGACTGGCTCCAGACCAGAACACAACAGGAAGCAGCTCAGAGGTCAGAGGTCACTGACTGTCTCTGATTGGCTGACTGATTGATGATGTCACAGAGACTATTTAAGCTCACTGGTTGTCTTTACCATATATACACAGACACCTCATTGAGCAGGTTGGCCCGCTGCTGTGATACATCGACGTCACCGCCATCTTGGATGCAGCAGCTCCGCCCCATGAACTGATACAAGTGAATGTAGTGAACTTTATAAAGCTCCTTCTACAAAGTGCTATAAGTTAATGTCTCATTTACACATTTAAACATGTACAGATATATTCAGGAAACCAAAAACACCGTCTGTAACGTTCTCTGATGATTATAAACGTTAACTACTCCGTATATGTTCAGTATACAGGTTGGCCCCAAACCACAGGATGTTTTATAATGTTTTAATGTGTTTACAGCTGCTGATGTATGTAACACTGTTACTGTGATGATACATGACAGTTAAATATTGAATCTGTGTATAATAACCACATCCTGACATGTAACTGTGACGTCTGTGGGAATAAAAAGCACCAAAGTCGTTTTTAAAAACAGTGATTTTTTATCATCTAAGTACTAATAATAACAATCATGGAGACAAAAACTGAACAAAGTCTGTAGATCAAGATAAGAAGCTGCAGCAGCAGTGAGCTGCTTTCTGTTCAGTCAGCAGTGAAGAGACAAAACGTTATAAAATATGATAATGTATACAATCACATTTAATGTTAAAAAAGAAAAGTAAAGTTGCAGTAGGCTACTATTATAAATATGCACCATATAGAGTTTTTATTATTTCTATTACTATTATTATTATTATTACTATTTTTCTTCATGTTGACTTTAAATGGGAACACTGCAATTTCCCGTCAGGGATCAATAAAGAATTTCTGATTCTGATTCATATATTATGAAGTCGACATACGGTCCAGCACTCAGTGAGGTGCCTATGTATATATGTCAGTGTGTGTATGTATATGTGTGTATGTATATACTGTGTATGTATATACTGTGTATGTATATGTGTGTATGTATATCTGTGTATGTATATACTGTGTATGTATATCTGTGTATGTATATCTGTGTATGTATATGTGTGTATGTATATACTGTGTATGTATATGTGTGTATGTATATACTGTGTATGTATATACTGTGTATGTATATCTGTGTATGTATATGTGTGTATGTATATATGTGTATGGATATATGTGTATGTATATATGTGTATGGATATATGTGTATGTATATCCGGTATGTATATATGTGTATGTATATATGTGTATGTATATCCGGTATGTATATATGTGCATGTTTATATGTGTATGTATATATGTGTATGGATATATGTGTATGGATATATGTGTATGTATATATGTGTATGTATATATGTGTATGGATATATGTGTATGTATATATGTGTATGGATATATGTGTATGGATATATGTGTATGTATATATGTGTATGGATATATGTGTATGTATATCCGGTATGTATATATGTGTATGTATATATGGGTATGTATATATGTGTATGGATATATGTGTATGTATATATGTGTATGTATATATGTGAATGGATATCCGGTATGTATATATGTGTATGTATATATGTGTATGGATATATGTGTATGTATATCCGGTATGTATATATGTGTATGTATATATGTGTATGGATATATGTGTATGGATATATGTGTATGTATATCCGGTATGTATATATGTGTATGTATATCCGGTATGTATATATGTGTATGTATATATGTGTATGGATATATGTGTATGTATATATGTGTATGGATATATGTGTATGTATATCCGGTATGTATATATGTGTATGTATATATGTGTATGGATATATGTGTATGTATATATGTGTATGGATATCCGGTATGTATATATGTGTATGTATATATGTGTATGGATATATGTGTATGTATATCCGGTATGTATATATGTGTATGTATATCCCGTATGTATATATTTGTATGTATATATATGTATGAATATATGTGTATGGATATATGTGTATGTATATCCGGTATGTATATATGTGTATGTATACTATATGTGTATGGTGTTTACGTTCTGTTGCTTGCTGTTGGCCTGGCCCAGTGAGGAGTAACTAAATACATGACATTATACTTCTACAGTATTTTTTACTGTGCAATTACTTTAACATGAAAAACCACCAGAGAACTATATTAAATATGTTAAAATACACAACAGTACACAAAGTACTACAGACAGCTCATGGTAAAATCTGTTTACACATCGATTTATTTTATAAACTTTATAAAAGTACATCTCACTAATTAATACTTTTACTTTAGTTACTTTAACAATTCAGGACAGAGTATTTTAATACAGTGTAATAATACACAGTATTCATGGTTGGAGTGTTTTTATTGGTCCTGATGAAGGTGAACAGGTGTGATGTCATCAGGTGTGATGTCATCAACTGATGTTGAGTCAACAGAGGAGCATGAGGAGGAGGAGCAGTGACTCATCCTCAGTCCCAGCTGCTTGGGCTGAACTCCACCCTGTGAGCTCAGACTCAGCTGGTGTGGACGTGTTCATGTTGAGCAGGATGAAGTCGCTGCAGCTCCTTCTTCATGTGAGGCTCCTGATCGTCATGGTTACAGCTCAGCAGGTGGACCTACCTGTCACCTACTCTGTAAGTGTCACCTGATAACACACCTGAGACACTGAGGTACTTTTAATTTGAAAAACATCAGAGAGCTTCACTATTAGCATAACATCATTAACTGGCGACATGTTTTAATGTTGAGGCTGGAAATTCATTCAAAGTGTATCACAAGAGTATGTACCTCAAATTTACTGCAGTACTTCAACTTTACTGCAGTACTTCAACTTTACTGCAGTACCTCAACTTTACTGCGGTACCTCAAATTTACTGTAGTACTTCAACTTTACTGCGGTACCTCAACTTTACTGCAGTACCTCAACTTTACTGCGATACTTCAACTTTACTGCAGTACCTCAACTTTACTGCGGTACCTCAACTTTACTGCAGTACCTCAACTTTACTACAGTACCTCAACTTTACTGCAGTGCCTCAACTTTATTGCAGTGCCTCAACTTTACTGCAGTACCTTCACTTTACTACAGTACCTCAACTTTACTACAGTATATCAACATTACTACAGTACCTCAACTTTACTGCAGTACCTCATCTTTACTACAGTACCTCCACTTTACTGCAGTACCTCAACCTCAACTTTACCACAGTACCTCACCTTTACTGCAGTACCTCATCTTTACTACAGTACCTCAACTTTACTACAGTATCTCAACTTTACTGCAGTGCCTCAACTTTACTGCAGTGCCTCAACTTTACTGCAGTACCTCATCTTTACTACAGTACCTCAACTTTACTGCAGTACCTCAACTTTACTGCAGTACCTCATCTTTACTACAGTACCTTAACTTTACTGCAGTACCTCAACTTTACTGCGGTACCTCAAATTTACTGCAGTACTTCAACTTTACTGCGGTACCTCAACTTTACTGCAGTACCTCAACTTTACTGCGATACTTCAACTTTACTGCAGTACCTCAACTTTACTGCGGTTCCTCAACTTTACTACAGTACCTCAACTTTACTACAACACTTAAACTTTACTGCAGTACCTCAACTTTACTACAGTACCTCAACCTCTACTTTACTGCAGTACCTCAACTTTACTACAGTACCTCAACTTTACTACAACACTTAAACTTTACTACAGTACCTCAACCTCTACTTTACTGCAGTACCTCAACTTTACTACAGTACCTCACCTTTACTGCAGTACCTTATCTTTACTGCAGTACCTCAACTTTACTACAGTACCTAAACTTTACTACAGTACCTCAACCTTAACTTTACTGCAGTACCTCACCTTTACTGCGGTACCTCAACTTTACTGCAGTACCTCAACCTCAACTTTACCACAGTACCTCATCTTTACTGCAGTACCTCCACTTTACTGCAGTACCTCAACCTCAGCTTTACCACAGTACCTCACCTTTACTGCAGTACCTCATCTTTACCACAGTACCTCACCTTTACTGCAGTACCTCATCTTTACTACAGTATCTCAACTTTACTACAGTATCTCAACTTTACTGCAGTGCCTCAACTTTACTGCAGTACCTCATCTTTACTACAGTACCTCCACTTTACTACAGTACCTCAACTTTACTACAGTATATCAACGTTACTACAGTACCTCATCTTTACTGCGGTACCTCAACTTTAGTGTGTGTGTATGTGTATGTGTGTGTGTGTGTTTGTGTAGAGTTAAAGTATATATATGAAGTGTGACCAATCGATCAATAAGTTGTTATTGTCTGACAGTGTACGGAGGGCTACAAATTCAACGTGGCAGAGCAGGAATGTAAAGGTAAGTGACATCCTGCAGTTTCAGCACATTTCTACAACACTGATCACAGATATTAGATCAATAACCAAATATCAGACTGTGATGTCATCAGGCTGTGATGTCATCAGACTGTGATGTCACCAGACAGAAGCATTTTTACACGTTTGATAAACGACAGTGAATTATGTTGAATGTTGGTAAAAGTTAAACGTTTGTTAAATATTGTCAAAATGTAATATAATACACATCACTCGTTAGCTTCAGTTTAAAGTAATAGATTACTGTCTGTGTGGAGTAATGTGTAACAGCCTGGATGTGTTCAAATAACGGACTGGTCCTGGGCTCAGGGATGAGCAGGCTGATTGATTATGAGACAGGAGCCAATAGTTTCATATAGCTTCTCGGTCATATGAATCAAACACACCTATAGCTTCTATAAGGTAAACTAAATCAAATCAAATCAGATCCATTTTATTTATATAGCCCAAAATCACAATCACATTGCCTCAGTGGGCTTTACAGTCTGTACAGTGAACAACATTCTCTGTCCTTAGACCCTCGATTCCAGTGAGGAAAAACTTCACATGTTGATGGAAAAAAAACCTTTTAACAGGGTAAAAAAAACAATGGAAGAAACCTCAGGAAGAGCCACAGAGGAGGATCCCTCTTCCAGGACGGACAGACATGCAATAGATGTTGCGTGGACAGAAAAGAGCAACAATTCACAGTTTACAAGTTACATTAACAGAAAGTCTGATACAAGTTATATGTAGAGTGAGTGGATCCAGGAGACGACCGAGCAGGACGAGGCATCACCAAGTGGAGCCCGAGCCAGACGACCTCCTGTCCACCATGTTGACCTGGAAGAAGGCAGGCCACACAAGATCATTAGTAATAGACAGAGAGAGGCATCAAGATTTACAGAAATATAGATATGAGGAGATAGTGAAGCAGAGGAGAGCAGTGATCCAGCAGAGCCCGGGGTGTGACGATCCAGATCAGTCAGTATTTCAAGACAGCAGGAGCCCGGAAACAGTAGATGGTCCCAGGGGGCCGTGGTCCATCAGAAGGGAGCCTGAAAGAAAGAGGGGAGGAGGAGAAAGAGAAGGAGGAAGAGGAGCAGGAAGCTAGAGAGAGTGTAGAGAGTGACACAGCTTGCAGCTTGTGGGAACATAAAACAGAAACAAAGCTTAGAGAAATGCGATATAATAAATAAAGCGACTATAATGACATGATGAGACAGACTGTTCTTGTCATGTTAGTCCACAGAACAAGGACTGCATGGCATGATTCAAGAATATAAATTAAAGTACACTCAGAGGATCAGGCTTCATCATTCGGCCCATTTCAGTCACGCAGAGACTGAACACAGAACCTGTCGGCTCTGCTGTATTAAACACACACAGCCTTTATTAATATGTCATGTCGGTGTTCTTCCAGGAACCACAATAAACTCTTCACTTCAGTCAATAACGAGGATTGTAAGACGTTATGTGAATGTAATATCTATCCGTCTATCTGTCTATCTCTTAATATTATTAAGTTGTTGGACTACATTTCCCAGATATCAACGAGTGTGAGACGTTGCCAGATGCCTGTAAAGGTGGAATGGGTTGCATCAACCTCTTTGGTGGCTACTTCTGTCTGCCGCAGAGCGCCCACATCATCATCACCGACAGAGACGAGGAGCCCGCCACCACACAACCCCCCCCCCTGCACCTCGTCCCCCTCCTCACAGTGCCCGCTCACCATGGCAACCGCCAGACTGCCAGCAACCAGGCCAGGCGGATTTCCGCCCAGTGTCAAGTCGGATTCATCGCAGACGGGTTCAACTACTGCACAGGTAACAGACAGGAGAGCGGGTGAGCTCCAATCAGAGAGCCCAGATTCACCAGGTGAGGGTCACCTGACCTACTCAGCAAATCAGACACACTAAGGTCAAAGCTGGTGTAGGAACAGAGCAACTAAAGAGCAACAATGGAAGAACTCAAGTTTCCAGATCAACTCAAAGAACTAACTGGTAGATAAACAACACCGCAGTTTAAGAGTAGAGAAACCACCATTGCTTTAGCTTTAGTTACCTGGTGCTGGTCAAAATGACAGAAACTGACATGAGACACACACACATAAAGTTTTTATATTGATTGTTTTATATGAAATAAACCTGCAACTGTCATGTCAGCATTTACAAAGGTGGAGATGAATTACTGTCTGTCTCACAAAGGAGGCAGCACAGCTCCTGGTCCGAGTTCTGGTCTTCTCCCTCCTGGACTTCAGTAACTCCCTCTCGGCTGGACTCTCAGCCTCTGTGACTAAACTGTTGCAGTTTATCCAGAACGCTGCAGCCCACCTCGTTTACAAACTACCCAGATTTTCCCATGTGACCCGCCTCCTCTGTGACCTCCTATATGCACTTGTATGTTCTCATAGTTAACACTTAAATCACAGCACTTATGCACTTAAAGTATCCTTGATAAATTGCATCTAGGATCCTCAGATGAAGGCTTGAAAATTGTTTCTGTTTTTTTCTTTCTTACTTTATCGATTGTGACATGTGATGGTTTCTTTCTTTTGACAAATGTTCTTATTGTAAGTCGCTTTGGACAAAAGCGTCTGTTAAATGTCCTAAATGATGTCTGTCTGCCTGTCTGTCTGTCTGTCTGTCTGTCTGCCTGTCTGCCTGCCTGCCTGCCTGCCTGCCTGTCTGTCTGTCTGTCGTTTTGCAGATGTGGATGAGTGCCTGCTGTTCTCCGGCATCTGCCAGTGGCAGTGTGTGAACCAGCCCGGCTCTTTCCGTTGCGTCTGTCCTGAAGGTTACCAGCTGCAGGGAGCACGTCTGTGCCAAGGTACAGTGAGTTCACCTCAGTGAGAGTTAAGCTGCTGACGCGTTCAGGGACGATCAGAAGTGAGATTAAAGAGTAAACGACTGCCAACAGCTTGGTAAACACTTATTCTTACATCAGCTGCTGCAGGTTGATTTGAAGTCTTCCGGAATGATGTCGTCTTTACAGCTTTGAAGAAATCCTTGTCCTCCTGTAGCAGAACTGAGCTGATCAGAAGTGGTTTCTGGAGTGACCCTGTTTGTCCTGCTTCTGTTCACAGATATTAACGAGTGTGAAACAGGATCAAACTGCCGTGATGACCAGGTGTGTTGGAACTACTTTGGAGGTTACCGCTGCTATCCAAGAAACCCCTGCCATGAGCCCTATGTCCAGTCTGGAGAGGGGTGAGACTCACCTGGGCTCCTTCACACACCTCTGTTCTGCTTCAGTAGAACTACAGTACCCATGGGTCTCAACAGAGGCTCATAACAGCTATATTAGTCCACAGTCTCTGGTGGTTCAGATATCACCACTGTGATATCTGAACCACCAGAGAACCAGCGGAGACCCCATAGAACCAGCAGAGACCCCATAGAACCAGCAGAGACACCATAGAACCAGCAGAGACATCATAGAACTAGCAGAGACACCATAGAACCAGCAGAGACCCCATAGAACCAGCAGAGACACCATAGAACCACCAGAGACCCCATAGAACCACCAGAGACCCCATAGAACCAGCAGAGACCCCCATAGAACCAGCAGAGACCCCATAGAACCACCAGAGACCCCATAGAACCAGCAGAGACCCCATAGAACCAGCAGAGACCCCATAGAACCAGCAGAGACACCATAGAACCACCAGAGACCCCATTGAACCAGCAGAGACCCCATAGAACCACCAGAGACCACATAGAACCAGCAGAGACCCCATAGAACCACCAGAGACCCCATAGAACCACCAGAGACCACATAGAACCAGCAGAGACCCCATAGAACCACCAGAGACCCCATAGAACCACCAGAGACCCCATAGAACCACCAGAGACCACATAGAACCAGCAGAGACCCCATAGAACCAGCAGAGACCCCATAGAACCAGCAGAGACCACATAGAACCACCAGAGACCACATAGAACCAGCAGAGACCCCATAGAACCAGCAGAGACCCCATATAACCACCAGAGACCACATAGAACCACCAGAGACCCCATAGAACCACCAGAGACCCCATAGAACCAGCAGAGACCCCATAGAACCAGCAGAGACCCCATAGAACCACCAGAGACCCCATAGAACCACCAGAGACCCCATAGAACCAGCAGAGACCCCATAGAACCAGCAGTAGAACCAGCAGGAGCACCATAGAACCAGCAGTAGAACCAGCAGGAGCACCATAGAACCAGCATAGACACCATAGAACCAGCAGGAGCACCATAGAATCAGCAGTAGAACCAGCAGGAGCACCATAGAATCAGCAGTAGAACCAGCAGGAGCACCATAGAATCAGCAGGAGCACCATAGAACCAGCAGTAGAACCAGCAGGAGCACCATAGAATCAGCAGTAGAACCAGCAGGAGCACCATAGAACCAGCAGTAGAACCAGCAGGAGCACCATAGAACCAGCAGTAGAACCAGCAGGAGCACCATAGAACCAGCAGTAGAACCAGCAGGAGCACCATAGAACCAGCAGTAGAACCAGCAGGAGCACCATAGAACCTGCAGGAGCACCATAGAACCTGCAGGAGCACCATAGAACCAGCAGTAGAACCAGCAGGAGCACCATAGAACCAGCAGGAGCACCATAGAACCTGCAGGAGCACCATAGAACCAGCAGTAGAACCAGCAGGAGCACCATAGAACCAGCAGAGACACCATAGAACCAGCAGTAGAACCTGCAGGAGCACCATAGAACCTGCAGGAGCACCATAGAACCAGCAGTAGAACCAGCAGGAGCACCATAGAACCAGCAGTAGAACCAGCAGGAGCACCATAGAACCAGCAGTAGAACCAGCAGGAGCACCATAGAACCAGCAGGAGACACCATAGAACCAGCAGGAGCACCATAGAACCAGCAGAGACCCCATAGAACCACCAGAGGCCACAATAGCACCAGCAGAGACCCCATAGAACCAGCAGAGACCCCATAGAACCACCAGAGACCCATAGAACACAGCAGAGACCCCATAGAACCAGCAGTATAACCAGCAGGGAGCACCATAGAAACCCGCAGAGACACCATAGAACCAGCAGTAGAACCTGCAGGAGCACCATAGAAACCTGCAGGAGCACCATAGAACCATGCAGTAGCAACCAGCAGGAGCACCATAGAACCAGCAGTAGAACCAGCAGGAGCACCATAGAACCAGCAGTAGAACCAGCAGGAGCACCATAGAACCAGCAGTAGAACCAGCAGGAGCACCATAGAACCAGCAGAGACCCCATAGAACCACCAGAGACCACATAGAACCAGCAGAGACCCCATAGAACCACCAGAGACCCCATAGAACCAGCAGAGACCCCATAGAACCAGCAGTAGAACCAGCAGGAGCACCATAGAACCAGCAGAGACACCATAGAACCAGCAGTAGAACCTACAGGAGCACCATAGAACCTGCAGGAGCACCATAGAACCTGCAGGAGCACCATAGAACCAGCAGTAGAACCAGCAGGAGCACCATAGAACCAGCAGGAGCACCATAGAACCTGCAGGAGCACCATAGAACCAGCAGTAGAACCAGCAGGAGCACCATAGAACCAGCAGAGACACCATAGAACCAGCAGTAGAACCTGCAGGAGCACCATAGAACCTGCAGGAGCACCATAGAACCAGCAGTAGAACCAGCAGGAGCACCATAGAACCAGCAGTAGAACCAGCAGGAGCACCATAGAACCAGCAGTAGAACCAGCAGGAGCACCATAGAACCAGCAGAGACACCATAGAACCAGCAGGAGCACCATAGAACCAGCAGAGACCCCATAGAACCACCAGAGGCCACATAGAACCAGCAGAGACCCCATAGAACCAGCAGAGACCCCATAGAACCACCAGAGACCCCATAGAACCAGCAGAGACCCCATAGAACCAGCAGTATAACCAGCAGGAGCACCATAGAACCAGCAGAGACACCATAGAACCAGCAGTAGAACCTGCAGGAGCACCATAGAACCTGCAGGAGCACCATAGAACCAGCAGTAGAACCAGCAGGAGCACCATAGAACCAGCAGTAGAACCAGCAGGAGCACCATAGAACCAGCAGTAGAACCAGCAGGAGCACCATAGAACCAGCAGAGACACCATAGAACCAGCAGGAGCACCATAGAACCAGCAGAGACCCCATAGAACCACCAGAGACCACATAGAACCAGCAGAGACCCCATAGAACCACCAGAGACCCCATAGAACCAGCAGAGACCCCATAGAACCAGCAGTAGAACCAGCAGGAGCACCATAGAACCAGCAGAGACACCATAGAACCAGCAGTAGAACCTACAGGAGCACCATAGAACCTGCAGGAGCACCATAGAACCTGCAGGAGCACCATAGAACCAGCAGTAGAACCAGCAGGAGTACCATAGAACCAGCAGTAGAACCAGCAGGAGCACCATAGAACCAGCAGTAGAACCTGCAGACACCACAGTAACATCATCAGTCTTTGTGTTGTTGTGTCCTCAGTCGCTGCAGCTGTCAGTCTCCGAGCGCATGCAGAGGACTTCCTCCCACCATCGTCTATAAGTACATGAGCATCACGTCGGAGCGCTCAGTGCCGGCAGACATCTTCCAGATTCAGGCCACCAGCGTCTTCCCCAACATGCACAACACCTTCAGGATCAAAGCGGGGAACGAGGGGGGGCAGTTCTTCCTCAGGGTGAGTCAGACGCTTCACTCAGATGAATCTCATCACAGCTCCTGTAACTGAATCTTTGCTCATCTTATGCGAGGTGGTTACTTCTGATCTCGTCCAATCACATCCAATCTGCTCACAGCTCATTTCATCGATCACATCGTCTGTACTCGCAGTGTAATCTCAGCTCAATCTACATACATTGTCTTTCCTGGTTTCTTAACTTTTATCTGAATGAATCTGTGAACTAAATCTCCTGTTTTCATGTAACCTCTGATCTTGTCAACGACAGGTGAATGAGTGTCAGACTGTCAGTCAGTGTTTTACTCCCAACTAAAACAGTAATTATCTGTTGTTCTCGTTGCAGCGGTCCAGTAACATAAGCGGCATGCTGGTGATGACACGTCCTCTGACTGGTCCTAGAGAGCACATCCTGGACCTGGAGATGGTGACGCAGAACTCAGCTCTGAGTTATCAGTCCAGCTCTGTGCTCCGCCTCACCATCATCGTTGGACCTTATGCCTTCTAAAAGCTCAGTCTGTTTCCTGGACACTTTCAAGGACCGAAGCACTGAAATCTTTCATTCAGTGGAAGTATGAGTATCTCTGACGTCTGTCTTTAAAACTCTTTTCTTTTCTGAAGCTGTTGTTATATAAGCTGCAGCGGCCGGAGGACACGGAGACGCCTCGTTTACTGGTGATGATGTCACCAGGACAACGTCCAGCCAGTTTCCAGTTCTGCAGGGACGTTACATCACATCCTGTCCCCTTTCTTCACCCTCTTCTTCTTCTGCTCCTCTCAGTCCAGCGTCTTCACGTGTCATCAGCAGAGAAGCTCGCAACTTTTTTACAAGTACAGAGTACACACTGTGGCTTAAAGTACATAAAGTACACACTGTGGCTTAAAGTACACAAAGTACACACTGTGGCTTAAAGTACACAAAGTACATAACTTTTCTGACTGTTAACAGTTAAATAAATTTAAAATAAAGAGGAAACACTGGGACAGATCTGTGTGTGTTTACACTGACATATTGAGTACTTTCACTCTTTCTAAAAACACTTACGGTCTTTGAATGCAGTACTTGTGCCTATAATAAAGTACTTTTACTCTTTAGTATACGTTTTTTTTACTGAAATAAAACATCTGAACTCTTTGTTTGGACAAAACTCTAAACAGCTGCAACCTGTGATGTAATGATACACTGCTGTGTGTGTGTGTGTGTCTGACATCATTCCCGCAGAGCTTGTAGTCACAAACACCCTTTTTTTTTTTTAAATCAACAGTTAATCTGTGACAATCAGATTGATGATCAATAACGACTGGTGTCATCACACTGAACTCATCAGGAACATTCACTTCCTGTTCACACAGATTCACACGGAGCGTTTGATAAATCAAACTGAACACTGACGTGAAACCAAAACAACTTTATTTACAAGAACAAATCTGAGTGAGTTTTTTCACCTCAACAGTCAACTTAAGAAACTAAAATTGTTTAAAAAAAAAAGAAACAAAGACAGGAAATATCAGGGAGTAAAAGGGGCGGGGCTCCGGTGTGACATCATCCTGGTGTCATCAGATCAGATCGGCCACTGCAAAGAGGAAACAGGAACATATCAGTGTGACAACAGCCAATCACAACCGCACTGCCTGGCTAACATCTGCTAGCTACTTACTATACGTTTGCTCACACGTGCTAATCTGTTAGCCTGTTAGCTCGTCAGATCCAGGTAATGAACTCAGCCCATTTTTTGGAATGCAGCAGTGAGCCGCTCTCTGCTCGACTGCTTTCTATGTGTCAGGGGTTTATTTGTTTTTTAAAACTCTAAACCAACAGTTTGTCTCATCTGCTGTGACATCAGAGGAGGAAGCAACACTAAGCCTCGCTCTGATTGGCTGTATCTGTAGTAGATATAAGCATGTGATTGTCGACTCGTACCGTTCATTGGCATCTCGTCGATCTGGGTGGAGTAGTACTGCTCAATGTCCCGCAGGATTCTGATGTCATCGTTCTTCACAAAGTTGATGGCCACGCCCTTACGACCATAACGACCAGACCGACCAATCCTGGAGGAGGTCAGAGGTCACGTCAGATCATTACCAGAGACAGCAGGAAGCACTACACCCATTTGTTTTATTAGATCAGTCCACAGTGAGACGCCCCCTGCTGGACGTAAACAGCACCTGCAGCACCAATTATTCTGACCCCGACCCCCAATCATGCCCGCCCCTCAAGTACTAATCAAAAGGCAATCTATCATTTTAATAATAATAATAATAATAATATAATAATACATTTTATTTAAAAGCGCTTTTCTAAATACTCAAAGACACTGTACAGAAAACAAACATCAAATCAGCAAAACAATAGAAAAGAGTACACTAAAAAACACTTTCGACTGAGCTAATTCTAACGTTATCTTAACTGACACATATGAACAAAGTAGAAGTAAACAACAGGCAGCCTGAGGACTAGTTTGTGTGGATGGATACGGACCTGTGGATGTAGAGCTCTCTGTTGTTGGGCAGGTCGTAGTTGATGATCAGCGAAACTTGAGGAACGTCTAAACCTCGAGCCCAAACATCCGTCGAGATCAACACACGACTGAAACCAACAAAACACACATGAACCAACACAACATTCAGCACTCAGGTCCTGGTTCAGTTCAGGTGCTAGTCTGGCTGGTCTTACCTGGCTCCTGATCTGAATTCCTTCATAATGGATTCTCTCTCTTTCTGAGGCATGTCTCCGTGCATCGACGACACCGTGAAGTTGGCCTCCCTCATCTTCTCTGTCAGCCAGTCCACCTGAAAACACACACACACACCCTCCTCAGTATAAAGCAGGCCTATCATAAAGTGTGTGTGTGTGTGTGTGTTTGTGTGTGTGCACGCATCTGACCTTCCTCTTGGTGTTGCAGAAGATGACGGCCTGTGTGATGGTCAGAGTGTCGTACAAATCACACAGAGTGTCAAACTTCCACTCCTCTCTCTCCACGGCAACGAAGAACTGCTTTATCCCCTCCAGAGTCAACTCATCACTGAGGGCGAGAGACAAGCACACAGAGAGAGGTTCAGTTTTTAAAGAACATTTAGATGCCCAAGATGTTTTTGTGTTCTTCCTGACTGTTGTCTGGACGTTGTGTGACTGTTCTCTGGACGCTGTGCGAGTGTTGTCCAGATGCTGTGCGAGTGTTGTCTGGATGTTGTGCGAGTGTTGTCTGGACGCTGTGCGAGTGTTGTCCAGATGCTGTGCGAGTGTTGTCTGGACGCTGTGCGAGTGTTGTCCGGATGCTGTGCGAGGGTTGTCTGGATGCTGTGCGAGGGTTGTCTGGATGTTGTGCGAGTGTTGTCCGGATGTTGTGCGAGGGTTGTCCGGATGTTGTGCGAGGGTTGTCCGGATGCTGTGCGAGGGTTGTCTGGATGTTGTGCGAGTGTTGTCTGGATGCTGTGCGAGGGTTGTCTGGATGCTGTGCGAGTGTTGTCTGGATGCTGTGCGAGGGTTGTCTAGATGCTGTGCGAGGGTTGTCTGGATGCTGTGCGAGTGTTGTCTGGATGCTGTGCGAGTGTTGTCTGGATGCTGTGCCAGTGTTGTCTAGATGCTGTGCGAGGGTTGTCTGGATGCTGTGCGAGTGTTGTCTGGATGCTGTGCCAGTGTTGTCTAGATGTTGTGCGAGTGTTGTCTGGATGCTGTGCGAGTGTTGTCTAGATGCTGTGCGAGTGTTGTCTAGATGCTGTGCGAGGGTTGTCTAGATGCTGTGCGAGGGTTGTCTGGATGCTGTGCGAGGGTTGTCTAGATGCTGTGCGAGGGTTGTCTAGATGCTGTGCGAGGGTTGTCTAGATGCTGTGCGAGGGTTGTCTAGATGCTGTGCGAGGGTTGTCTGGATGTTGTGCGAGGGTTGTCCGGATGTTGTTCGAGGGTTGTCTGGATGCTGTGCGAGTGTTGTCTGGATGCTGTGCGAGGGTTGTCTAGATGCTGTGCGAGGGTTGTCTGGATGCTGTGCGAGTGTTGTCTGGATGCTGTGCGAGTGTTGTCTGGATGCTGTGCCAGTGTTGTCTAGATGCTGTGCGAGGGTTGTCTGGATGCTGTGCGAGTGTTGTCTGGATGCTGTGCCAGTGTTGTCTAGATGTTGTGCGAGTGTTGTCTGGATGCTGTGCGAGTGTTGTCTAGATGCTGTGCGAGTGTTGTCTAGATGCTGTGCGAGGGTTGTCTAGATGCTGTGCGAGGGTTGTCTGGATGCTGTGCGAGGGTTGTCTAGATGCTGTGCGAGGGTTGTCTAGATGCTGTGCGAGGGTTGTCTAGATGCTGTGCGAGGGTTGTCTGGATGTTGTGCGAGGGTTGTCCGGATGTTGTTCGAGGGTTGTCTGGATGTTGTGCGAGGGTTGTCTGGATGTTGTGCGAGGGTTGTCTGGATGTTGTGCGAGGGTTGTCTGGACGATGTGCGAGGGTTGTCTGGACAATGTGCGAGGGTTGTCTGGATGTTGTGCGAGGGTTGTCTGGACGATGTGCGAGGGTTGTCTGGATGGTGTGCGAGGGTTGTCTGGATGTTGTGCGAGTGTTGTCAAGACGATGTGCGAGTGTTGTCTGGACGTTGTGCGAGGGTTGTCTGGATGTTGTGCGAGTGTTGTCTGGACGTTGTGCGAGTGTTGTCAAGACGATGTGCGAGTGTTGTCTGGACTGACCGTTTGACCAGGATGCGGATGGGGTCGGTCATGAACTTGTTGGTCATCTCCAGTATCTCGTGAGGCAGCGTGGCACTGATCAGAACCACCTGAGTGGCCGGAGGCAGGTAACGGTACACATCGTAGATCTGCTCCTTAAAACCTGAACACAGACACAACCATTAGCCAACAGACACAACAACAAACAGAATCCTGCATCAAACCAATCGCCTGGTTTAAGACCCCTTTGCACCAAACTCCATTCATATCTCAACATATTTTAGACATTCTGTGAACCAACAAACCTGTGCGACAGAGACAGGCTGTCATTTCGTTCAGTTTGTGTTCACAGTATTTTGTACACACAGTGGCTATGCCTCCACAGAGATGTTGGACAGTGACGTCACAGATTTATCAAGCATTGTCTGTCTGCAGGTGAAACACCTGCACATGCTCAGTCTCACCTTTGTTGAGCATCTCGTCAGCTTCGTCCAGAACCAACATCTTGATGGCCCGTGTCCTCAGACTCCTGCGACGAATCATATCTGCAGGAAAACAACAGACAAACCAGCATCAGCTTCCAATAAGTTGCCCGAGTCACAGGCTGAGCAATCAGCAGTCAGAGCAGAGACAGTCTATCGAGTGTCTTTGGGTAACTGGAATGTCGATTTCCATGAAACCGGCTTAGCAGTCAGCTCCATCCAATATTGGGTTTCATTATTTTAGAAACATCTGCTGCCAAAATGATTCAGAACAAATTTCTGACTAAAAACAACATAAAGAGTTCAGTGTGACGTTGAGAACAAGAGCAGAACAAAGTTCACTGAACCACAATTCATGTGTCTCATTGTAACTAATGAAAATAATCTGATGATCTGTGGCGCACTGACAACAATGGGCTGGTTAGTGATTTGTTGTGCTGTGTGTGTGTGTGTGTGTGTGTGTGTGTGTGAGTGAGTGTGAGTGACATCTCCTGCTGCTGTGGTGTGTAAACCCACCAAACACTCGTCCTGGCGTACCCGCCACCACATGCTGGCCGTAGTCCAGCTTCCTGATGTCCTCGCCCACGTTGGTGCCTCCGATGCAGGCGTGACACTGGACGTTCATGTAGTCTCCCAGAGCCAGCAGCACCTGCACACAAAGGGGACAGACAGCCAATCAGAGTACAGAACATCTCCTCACTGATCACAGATGTTTGGCTGAGCGTGATGGTGTGGGCGGGGCTACCTTCTGAATCTGTCCAGCCAGCTCTCTGGTTGGAGCGAGGATCAGGGCCTGCGTCTCCCTCACCTGCGGACAGGAAACATAATGATGTCATCACAGTCTGTTCACCAACTGATTGTTGACATGTTTATCATTTATCAACAATGTCCTGAATGTCCCTCTGACCTGGATGTCGAGACACTGCAGCACCGACACACAGAAGGTGGCCGTCTTTCCTGTTCCAGACTGAGACCTGAAGACACCAGAGACCAGCTGTTAGAGGACATCACAGGTCATATAGAGACAGACAGTCCTGAGACCAGCTGTTAGAGGACATCACAGGTCATATAGAGACAGACAGTCCTGAGACCAGCTGTTAGAGGACATCACAGGTCATATAGAGACAGACAGTCCTGAGACCAGCTGTTAGAGGACATCACAGGTCATATAGAGACAGACAGTCCTGAGACCAGCTGTTAGAGGACATCACAGGTCATATAGAGACAGACAGTCCTGAGACCAGCTGTTAGAGGACATCACAGGTCATATAGAGACAGACAGTCCTGAGACCAGCTGTTAGAGGACATCACAGGACATATAGAGACAGACAGTCCTGAGACCAGCTGTTAGAGGACATCACAGGACATATAGAGACAGACAGTCCTGAGACCAGCTGTTAGAGGACATCACAGGTCATATAGAGACAGACAGTCCTGAGACCAGCTGTTAGAGGACATCACAGGACATATAGAGACAGACAGTCCTGAGACCAGCTGTTAGAGGACATCACAGGTCATATAGAGACAGACAGTCCTGAGACCAGCTGTTAGAGGACATCACAGGACATATAGAGACAGACAGTCCTGAGACCAGCTGTTAGAGGACATCACAGGACATATAGAGACAGACAGTCCTGAGACCAGCTGTTAGAGGACATCACAGGTCATATAGAGACAGACAGTCCTGAGACCAGCTGTTAGAGGACATCACAGGTCATATAGAGACAGACAGTCCTGAGACCAGCTGTTAGAGGACATCACAGGACATATAGAGACAGACAGTCCTGAGACCAGCTGTTAGAGGACATCACAGGACATATAGAGACAGACAGTCCTGAGACCAGCTGTTAGAGGACATCACAGGTCATATAGAGACAGACAGTCCTGAGACCAGCTGTTAGAGGACATCACAGGACATATAGAGACAGACAGTCCTGAGACCAGCTGTTAGAGGACATCACAGGTCATATAGAGACAGACAGTCCTGAGACCAGCTGTTAGAGGACATCACAGGTCATATAGAGACAGACAGTCCTGAGACCAGCTGTTAGAGGACATCACAGGACATATAGAGACAGACAGTCCTGAGACCAGCTGTTAGAGGACATCACAGGTCATATAGAGACAGACAGTCCTGAGACCAGCTGTTAGAGGACATCACAGGTCATATAGAGACAGACAGTCCTGAGACCAGCTGTTAGAGGACATCACAGGTCATATAGAGACAGACAGTCCTGAGACCAGCTGTTAGAGGACATCACAGGTCATATAGAGACAGACAGTCCTGAGACCAGCTGTTAGAGGACATCACAGGTCATATAGAGACAGGGGTCTTACTGGGCGATGACGTCTCTGCCTTTGATGATCTGTTTGATGGCTCTCTGCTGGATGGCAGACGGCTTCTCAAAACCTGAAATGGAAAACATACATTTGTTACCAGCTGGACCGTCGGGGACACAGAGGTAGTGATGGTCAATCTCCCAGGGCGTGTTAAGACCAGGTGATAAAAGGCAGGAATACACTGGCCCAAGCGTTGGACATCTGAAACATTTAGGGAGACTCGGATGAGTTCGGGAACAAATCTGTTCGGTGTGTTCAGCTGTGTTGGAAGCTTTTGGAACCGTGTGGACGGTGTCTGGTCAGATTCAACTTGCAAAGTCTGAGTGTGTCAGCGATCTGAGGATTGGACGCCATCGGATACTCTGATTAGTGGTGTGCTAGCGAATCAGTGCGATGTGTGGGAGGGGTGGAAGTAATGATGGCAAACAAACAACTTAAATAGAGATGGCGCATAGTTACAAACTACACTTCCATCGTTGCATCGCATTTTTTTGATTTTTCTACATAGTTCCATAATGATCTTTCAAGTAATGCCAAATATTGTATTCCACAAACATCTTCTCAGGTCAAACGAATACTGAGCCAACACTGTGTGCACTTTGTTTTAGGGCTGTCACTTTTTCAAAAAATCAAGTTCGAACGAATTTGCAATGACACGCAATTTATTCGAATGTAGAGTAAGACAGCTGCTTTGTACAAAATACTTCCATACACTACTTCTCAGATGTTTTGGAGTCGTGATTGTCCGCTCGGGACGGCTTTGTTCGCTAGTGTCCTCCATTTTCGTAGCAAACAACATAATATTACTAGCGCCCTCTGTTGGATCACAAGGCGAACTACTTCAAACTGTCTGTTGGGCTTATTTGTTGCGTACATTTTGAATTTACATTCGAATAAGAACTTTTCCCCCCACTTTCGAACGAATATTAAAATTTCGAATAAAAAGTGACGGCCCTACTTTGTTTTGCTCTGGCAATCTACAGGCTGCACTCCGTTCCGTCATTCCCTTTGTTCATGGATTACTGGCACGAGACTAGTGCCTTCACATGTTGGTGCTGAGGTGGACTCAGTCGCTACAAAACATAACAAGCCCTTTTTACGCAGCGATGCAGCATGATCTCCGCAGCAGTGGTTCGAGAAATCCCCGCAGTTGGTGATTCGGACAGAGTGAAGCAGCTCCGCCTTAAAGACAAACCGCTGTGTAATTCACACAGAAAGCCGGTGTTGCAGCTCCTAAAGAGGCGTGACGGTACGCGTCATGATGATAACGTCGGTGTGTTTTCAAGGTGTTTCCTAGTTGTCCTCCTGTCAATCTAAACCTGTGGACAGTTTATAATCATATGGATGGTCTTATAATGTGTAGTGATTGAGATCCTGACCCACCAAACAACCTGGAAAGTGACGGAGTTACACTTTTAAAACTGGACGCTGCCTGACTCACTCGTGAGGAAGGAGGCTGTTTTCTGGGGAAAAGTTCACTGAAGACGGAGGGCTGACAGTTGCGGTGATTTATTTTCATCACAAACACTTGGTGAGTTTAAGTTTTTTGCCGGTGACAGACGCTGTTTTGGGGGCAGAAATGTGATGAAGAGTCAGTAGGACAGACAGGAGGACAGGCAGGAGGACAGACAGGAGGACAGACAGGAGGACAGGCAGGAGGACAGACACTTCTCCACACACAGATGTGATATTTTTTTCCTCTTATAAGTTGCAGACAGCTACTACGAGTGAGTCTGGCGGGCGTTTCAACAACACTTCACGTCCCGATATGTCAAACATAAAGAAAATAAATAATCTGACAGATAATAAACGAAATACTTTACTGAGGATCGAATAACATCACCGAACTCCATTGAAATGTTGGTCAATTTAACGTATTTGGTCAACTTTCCTAAGCAGACCAGTATCAGAACGTCATGAATCACACTGTACAGGGAAGTCACCACCTCGGCTACCTCGTGAACAGCCATTCACTACCGGTAATAATAAACAATCCGGTGGAGCTGCTCGCCGCTAGCTACAAGACAACTAACGTTACAGACACACGGCTGAACCGGCAGAGTTCAGCCCAACACACTCTGGTCTGTCTCTACTCGTCTAGTAGACCAGCAGACAGACTCCAGCCGTGATTCACTCCACACACAACAACACAGTCACAAACAATTCGGCGGTAAACTGCGCAGCAACCGGAGCTGGAACTGCTAACGTGGATGCTAAAATGCTAACATGTCGTTAAACATTCAAATAACAAAACACAGCTTTTAAAGTAATGATCCGCATTTACAATTACATTAACATTTGACAATTATCAAATCACTCTTTGATTTAACCTGACTACTCAACAAAATCGCGGTGACTAATACAACGTTAGCTTTAGCATCCTGAGCTAGCTCTCCCGAGGCCGCGCAGATCCCCGGCCTACCGTAAGCGTAGATGCCGCGGAGCAAGTCCTCCCGGAGTCCCATAGTGTCGAAGGTGGGGGTGACATCCACCTCCTCGCTGGTCTCAAACTCCACCTTGGTCATGTCCTCCTCTCTCAGGAGCCTCTTCCTGCTCGTCACCCCGGCAGCAGCCATGTTTCTCTGAGGGTTTAATTGAACTAAAACTCACCGAGAATCCGTTAAAACTCCAGCTAACTGCTAAGTGCTAACACGGGGAAAGAGAGACCACCGCACGTGTCGCGCAAATGACGTCGTCCCGATGCGCCGGGCATATGACGTAACATCCGTGAATAGACGTCACATCCGTGAAGAACACGGACTCTTCGAAGTGTTTATGTATTTATGAATATATAACTAATAAACGTTCTAAAGCTGTAGAAAGTCAGACGCGTGATGGTTAATTTAGTTAAGAGAAATAAAAATATTAATTTAATAAAATCTGAGTTGTTGATTCACAAGAGCTAAACAACCTGAAGAAGAACAGACTTCACGGGGGCGAAACATTCCGCCGCGGCTGGATGGAAGTAAGGAAATCATAAATCATAAATAGCCCATCTGTCAGTCCTGATGTCACTTTCTGTAAATCTGTGCATTCCTTTGTTAATGTGATCTTGTGTTGAGCTTTTCTCTTGCTTCTCTCTGTGTTCAGAACAGTTCTGGAAACAACGGGCCTGCAGGGGAAGCTCGAGTCCAGCAGGCCAGAAACAAGTGGGACCATTTAAAGAACAAGTACAAAGTAGCTGCAGGTTTGAATGATGATGTGGAAACTAAATTATATTTGTTTTACTCATGCAAGTTAATAAATACTTTGCTGACGTGATTGACTTCCACTGCCTCAGGATTGCAGATATCCAGGGACAGCAGAGGGTCAGCGGGAGGCCCGGCGCTGCTGCTGGGTCCTGGTTTGTCCTCAAGGATCTCATGGATGAGGTGTTAGGACAGAGGCCTTCCACTGCCCCCCCGTCCAGCTGCCTCCATCCCTGAGGACACACCAGGGCCAAGTGACCAGGAGGAGGATGAAGACGATGAGGAGGAGGAGAGGCAGCCAGGGCCGAGGAGGAAGAGGAGGAGGATGAAGACGATGAGGAGGAGGAGAGCCAGCCAGGGCCGAGGAGGAAGAGGAGGAGGATGAAGACGATGAGGAGGAGGAGAGGCAGCCAGGGCCGAGGAGGAAGAGGAGGAGGAGAGGCAGCCAGGGCCGAGGAGGAAGAGGAGGAGGAGGATGAAGGAGGATATGAGGCTGCAGAGAAGATGGAGAGGCTCTTCTCTGCTCCAGAGGACAACCTTACATTATATCTGTTGTTATTTAGTTAATGTATGAGTTCTTTTAAAATTATTTGTTCATTTTATATAATTCATGAAATAAAATATTGTTCTATTGTTGCACGTTGTCTATTCCATTCAGTATTTACAGCTTAAGTACAATTTATAAAAGCAAACAGCATCAAGTGCTACTTTTCAGGGACCACACGGGATTGAATGTTTTATTTTATTGTGAAGGTCTTAACATTTACAACTACTTACAAAATGACAGCATAAATAACTATATACAGATTATTATTCACTATTAACAAAAACAATTATTATTAAAAACAATAATAAAACAGTTAGAGATGATGTACAGTAACAGGCTGATGTGCTGCTGGGCTGGATGGTGTCAGTGGGACATCATCTGGGTCGGTACTCAGGGTGTTTGGGGGTCCAGTCTCCTCTGTCCACCACATCGTCCATCAACTGGGTCTGCAGTTCTGACTCGACCGACAGCTGTAATGTCATTAAGAATGTTTTAAGAAAGAGGCAATAATTATAATTTCATAATATGATTATAATAATGATAATACATCATTACATCAAACAAAACTATCTACCAAACACTTTAAATAGGAATAATGCCTTTAAAGAGATAGTTGGTGTTTTTTGAAGTGGGGTCATATAAAGTACATATCTATAGTCGATCTGTTTCCTACCGTAATCAGCGATCAGCGCAGCCTCAGTTTGGAGCAGCAGAGAGCCGCTCCAGCCCAGACGCTCAGCTTTGTACTGCAGTGAACGGGTCCAGAGAAAAAGAGAAATTAACCACCTAAAACAAGGCTCACCTAAAACAATCTATATAAGTTCAAGTGTACGTTGTATAGAGAAAATTCACACTGCTTCACATCGCTGTCAGACCGCGCTTTCTTTGGGCACTACATTTTCTCAACCGCAGAACCTCCGTATCCCTACGCATCAGCGCAACTGGGCCTCGCCGCTCGCAGATCACCTGTTTGGGTCAGAGTTTCAGCGGTAGGTGAAGTCTGAACAGATGAGTCTCTTGCTGCAGACAGAGAGCGACTCTGCTGTCCTGACATTGGTCAGACATTCCTCCACTGAGGCTCCAGAACAGAGAAGAGTCGTGACTTCTCTGAGCAGCTTTGTTTGCTCTCAGTGATGGCGGTACCAGCCGGCCCGCTGATGTAGAACAGTGCAGTGCTCTCTCTGGGCCGTGTGGTCTGACCAGGGTTTGGAGGTAGATGGTGCAGTTCTGTTGACGGCCGTGAAGACCAGAACCATCGTCTGGAATCAGATGTGGGCCACAACAGGAAGCCAGTGGAGGTCATGGAGGAGGCGGGTCACATGGGAGAATTTGGATAGATTGTAAACACGGGTGGCTTCAGCGCTCTGGACAGTTTTTTTTGGTTTTTCTCAAATATTTTTGGAGCATTTTTATGGCTTTATTGATAGGACAGCTGAAGATATGACAGGAAACAGGGAGAGAGAGAGGGAGTGACACGCAGCAAAGGGACCCGGACCGGGAGTGGAACCCGGGTCCGCTGCAGAGCCTCAGCACATGGGACGCTGCTCTACCGACTGAGCTAAACGGCGCCCCAAGCGCTCTGGACAGTTTAGTCAGGGTTAGGGTTCCAGACGGGAGAAGACCAGCGCTTGGACCAGGAGTTGCGCTGCATCTTTTTTGAGGAAAGACCGGATCCTGCAGATGTTGTAGAGGGCAAATCTGCAGGATCAGGCCACAGCAGTGATGTTGGATGGACAGTCCATCATCGAGGATTATGACCAGGCTCCTCGCCGTCGATGAAGGTGATGCATGACGTCCTGGACAGTGACTGACAGGTCCATGTGAGGGCAGTCTGTCCCGGGATGAAGAGGAGTTCAGGTTTACTCAGGTTGATGTTGCTGCTGTCTGACTGTTATCATCTGATAAATGATCATTATTGATCGGATGACAATTACGTCCCATTAATCGTGTCCTAAAAGATGAAACTCTTTGTTTTACTACAGTAATACTGCAGTATACCGAACGTTGTCTGTTTTCACCGTGACGTGTCTTCATGGACATGAACTGTGCTGACGGAGCACGAGGCTGTTTGACTCAACGTTTCTGTTTTTTAAATGACATCATCACTACACCTGAGCATCAGTCTGATGACATCATCGTCTCTGTTTGAGATTTTCATAACTTAAAGTAAAAATTAAATCATTTTATTTGTTCCTGAATGTTTGACACCAGACAAACTCACAACATTTCAACCTCGCTCTGGAGCCTTCAGATGTTTCTAACCCGTGTTGTTGTTGTTGCTGCTGTTTACGTGATGATGAAACACAAAGAGAGGGAAAGTTGACATCATCACAACGGTCTTTGGACCAATCCCAGCGTCCCCTGGGCTGTCAGCTGTGAGGGGCTGATGAGCTCTGACAGCACCTTGACGTTTCACTTCACTTTTTATTTACAGTTTAAGATGTGTAATAATCAACGCAGGGAGCAGGAACATGTTGAGCCAGAGTTAAAAAGCTTCATACTGTTTTATTCTTGAATAAACGGAGTGATTTCAGTCCATCATCAGTTCTGTAGAAAACGTCACGCTTGGATGTGACTTAGAAAATGAACGCTTGTCAATAAAAAACATTGCATAAAGAGTCATGAGAGCATCCGGATCATCTCTGTAACCCACGGTAACCCTATTACAATGCTATGAACTGTGGGTATTCCCTCAGGCAGCGGTGCAGCCTGACACAAGGTGTCCATTAAAAGGCTGAAATGTCCTCCAGAGAACGATGGGACAGTGGGACACAACTGAACCCCCAGAACTTCAAGCCTCAGAGCCTGAGGGCGAGAGAGAGGGCGAGAGAGAGAGTGTGTGTGTGAGTGTGTGAGATGTACAGCTGTAACCAGAACTATACATACACTGTATAAAAGACACATAAGCTTTTTTCTCTCACTGTCTGACATTCATTCATTCATTCAGTCAGTTAGGATTCCCAAAATTATTCATATCTGCTAAATGCCAGAATAATGAGGGAGAGAATTTTTAAGACAATGTTTTATTACTTTCTTCAAAGTCTGGCCTGCTGGTCCTGACAGAACTGGTGTAACTGAGTCAGGTTTGTAGGCTGCCTCACTGCTCAAACCTTCTCAGCTCTGCCCACATTTTGTATTAGACTGAGATCCAAAAAATTGACTTTGTTGTCCTTAAGCCACTTTGTAACTAATTTGGCGGTATGCTTCGCGTCATTGTCCATTTGGAAGACCCATTTGCACCCAAGCTTTAACTTCCTGGCTAAAGTCTTGAGATGTTGCTTCAATATTTCTAGATAATGTTCTTTCCTCATGATGCCATCTATTTTGTGAAGTGCACCAGTCCCTCCTGCAGCAGAACTCCGCCACAACATGATGCTGCCACCCTCGTACTTCACAGTTGGGACTGTGTTCTCAGGCTTGCAAGCTTCCTCCTTTTTCCTCCAAATGTAACGATGGCCATTATGACCAAAAAGTTACATTTTAGTTTAATCAGACCACAGGACATGTCTCCAAAAATGAAGGTCTTTGTCCGTGTGCATTTGCAAACTGTAATCTCTTTTTCTCATGTTGCTTTTGGAGTAATGGCTTCTTTGCTGAGTGGCCTTTCAGCCCATGTGGGTACATGGGTGTGTGCTTTGGTTCTGGGTTAATATGCACACTTCATATCACGTTCATCTCTGGGACACAAAACCCTTCTCCTTCCTGAGCGATATGATGTCTGGACATGCCCAAGGTGTTTATACTGGTGTGTGATTGTTTGAACAGATGAACATGGCACCTTCAGGCATCTGGAAATTGTACCCCAGAATGAACCACAATTCTCTTCCTGACATCTTGGCTGATTTCTTTTGATTTTCTCATGATGTCACACAAGGAAGCAGTGTTAGAGGTGTGCCTTAAAATACATCCACAGGTGAGCCTGTAATTAACTCAGAAGCTTCCAAAGCTATCACATCATCATCTGGGCTTTCCCAAACTGTTTAAGGGCATAGTAATCTTAGTAAAAAAAAACCTTATTTTGAAGAAAGTAATAAAACAGTCTTAAAAATTCTCTCCCTCGTTTTTCTGACATTGAGCAGATATGAATAATTTTGGGAATCCTAACTGACCGAAAACAGGAAACGTTTAGTCTGATTGAATGTCAGACAGTGATGAAAAAAAGCTTATGTGTCTTTTATACGGTGTATGTAAACTTCTGGTTTCAGCTGTACATGTTGGGATTGGGCCTTTGATATTGTCCAGAGAAGATCCAGCTGTGTGTGTGTGGGACAGTCAGTCGTCTTTTGATTGGTGGACGTCCAGACTGACGACCTGTAGCTCCGTCAGGTTGCTGCTGCTGCTCTGCTGACTGATGACCATCTGAACGACAGACACAACAACATCAAGTCAACTGACCACCACTGACAGGACTGTTAGTGCTATTATCAGCAATATTATCAGCAGCATTGTCAGTATTATCAGCATTATTATCAGCAGTATTATCAGCATTATTATCAGCATTATTATCAGTAGAATTATCAGCAGCATTATCAGCAGTATTATCAGCAGCATTATCAGCATTATTATCAGTAGAATTATCAGCAGCATTATCAGTAGAATTATCAGTAGAATTATCAGCAGCATTATCAGCATTATTATCAGCATTATTATCAGTAGAATTATCAGCAGCATTATCAGCATTATTATCAGCAGCATTATCAGCAGCATTATCAGCAGTATTATCAGCAGTATTATCAGCAGTATTATCAGCAGCATTATCAGCATTATTATCAGTAGAATTATCAGGAGTATTATCAGCATTATTATCAGCAGGATTATCAGCAGCATTATCAGCAGTATTATCAGCAGTATTATCAGTAGAATTATCAGCAGCATTATCAGCAGCATTATAATCAGCAGTATTATCAGCAGAATTATCAGCAGCATTATCAGCAGTATTATCAGCATTATTATCAATAGAATTATCAGCAGCATTATCAGCAGCATTATCAGTAGAATTATCAGCATTATTATCAGTAGAATTATCAGCAGCATTATCAGCAGTATTATCAGCATTATTATCAGCAGTATTATCAGCAGCATTATCAGCAGCATTATCAGCAGTATTATCAGCATTATTATCAGTAGAATTATCAGCATTATTATCAGTAGAATTATCAGCATTATTATCAGCAGTATTATCAGCAGTATTATCAGCATTATTATCAGTAGAATTATCAGCATTATTATCAGTAGAATTATCAGCATTATTATCAGCAGTATTATCAGCAGTATTATCAGCATTATTATCAGGAGTATTATCAGCAGTATTATCAGCAGTATTATCAGCAGTATTATCAGCATTATTATCAGGAGTATTATCAGCAGTATTATCAGCATTATTATCAGTAGAATTATCAGCATTATTATCAGTAGAATTATCAGCATTATTATCAGCAGTATTATCAGCAGTATTATCAGCATTATTATCAGGAGTATTATCAGCAGCATTATCAGCAGAATTATCGGCAGCATTATCAGCAGCATTATCAGCAGTATTATCAGCAGTATTATCAGTAGAATTATCAGCAGCATTATCAGCATTATTATCAGCAGTATTATCAGCAGCATTATCAGCAGCATTATCAGCATTATTATCAGCAGTATTATCAGCATTATTATCAGTAGAATTATCAGCAGCATTATCAGCAGCATTATCAGTAGAATTATCAGCAGCATTATCAGCATTATTATCAGCAGTATTATCAGCAGTATTATCAGTAGAATTATCAGCAGCATTATCAGCAGCATTATCAGTAGAATTATCAGCAGCATTATCAGCATTATTATCAGCATTATTATCAGCAGTATTATCAGCAGTATTATCAGTAGAATTATCAGCAGCATTATCAGCAGCATTATCAGTAGAATTATCAGCAGCATTATCAGCATTATTATCAGCAGTATTATCAGCAGAATTATCAGCAGCATTATCAGTAGTATTATCAGTAGTATTATCAGCAGTATTATCAGCATTATTATCAGTAGAATTATCAGCAGCATTATCAGCAGCATTATCAGCAGAATTATCAGTAGAATTATCAGTAGAATTATCAGCAGCATTATCAGCATTATTATCAGCATTATTATCAGCATTATTATCAGCAGCATTATCAGTAGAATTATCAGCAGCATTATCAGCATTATTATCAGCATTATTATCAGCAGTATTATCAGTAGAATTATCAGCAGCATTATCAGCAGCATTATCAGTAGAATTATCAGCAGCATTATCAGCATTATTATCAGCATTATTATCAGCAGCCTTATCAGCAGCATTATCGGCAGAATTATCGGCAGCATTATCAGCATTATTATCAGCATTATTATCAGCATTATTATCAGCAGCATTATCAGCAGAATTATCAGCAGAATTATCAGCAGAATTATCAGCAGCATTATCAGCAGAATTATCGGCAGCATTATCGGCAGCATTATCGGCAGCATTATCGGTAGAATTATCGGTAGAATTATCGGCAGGATTATCAGCAGCATTATCAGGAGCATTATCAGCAGTATTATCAGGAGCATTATCGGCAGGATTATCAGGAGCATTATCAGGAGCATTATCAGCAGCATTATCAGGAGCATTATCAGGAGCATTATCAGCAGCATTATCAGCAGCATTATCAGGAGCAGGATTATCGGCAGGATTATCGGCAGGATTATCGGCAGCATTATCAGCAGCATTATCAGGAGCATTATCAGGAGCATTATCAGCAGCAGCATTATCGGCAGGATTATCGGCAGTATTATCGGCAGTATTATCGGCAGTATTATCGGCAGCAGTATTATCGGCAGCATTATCGGCAGCATTATCGGCAGCAGTATTATCGGCAGTATTATCGGCAGGATTATCGGCAGTATTATCGGCAGTATTATCGGCAGTATTATCGGCAGCAGTATTATCGGCAGCATTATCGGCAGCATTATCGGCAGCAGTATTATCGGCAGTATTATCGGTAGCATTATCGGCAGGATTATCAGCAGCATTATCAGTAGTATTATCAGCAGAATTATCAGCAGCATTATCAGTAGTATTATCAGCAGTATTATCAGTAGAATTATCAGCAGCATTATCAGCAGCATTATCAGTAGAATTATCAGCAGCATTATCAGCATTATTATCAGCAGTATTATCAGCAGTATTATCAGTAGAATTATCAGCAGCATTATCAGCAGCATTATCAGTAGAATTATCAGCAGCATTATCAGCAGAATTATCAGCAGCATTATCAGTAGTATTATCAGCAGTATTATCAGCAGCATTATCAGTAGTATTATCAGCAGTATTATCAGCATTATTATCAGTAGTATTATCAGCAGCATTATCAGTAGTATTATCAGTAGAATTATCAGCAGCATTATCAGCAGAATTATCAGCAGCATTATCAGTAGTATTATCAGCAGCATTATCAGTAGTATTATCAGCAGTATTATCAGCATTATTATCAGTAGTATTATCAGCAGCATTATCAGTAGTATTATCAGCAGTATTATCAGCATTATTATCAGTAGAATTATCAGCAGCATTATCAGCAGAATTATCAGTAGAATTATCAGCAGCATTATCAGCATTATTATCAGCAGTATTATCAGCAGCATTATCAGTAGAATTATCAGCAGCATTATCAGCATTATTATCAGCATTATTATCAGCAGTATTATCAGTAGAATTATCAGCAGCATTATCAGCAGCATTATCAGTAGAATTATCAGCAGCATTATCAGCATTATTATCAGCATTATTATCAGCAGCATTATCGGCAGCATTATCGGCAGAATTATCGGCAGCATTATCGGCATTATTATCAGCATTATTATCAGCAGCATTATCAGCAGCATTATCAGCAGAATTATCAGCAGAATTATCGGCAGCATTATCGGCAGCATTATCGGTAGCATTATCGGTAGAATTATCGGTAGAATTATCGGCAGGATTATCAGCAGCATTATCAGGAGCATTATCAGGAGCATTATCAGGAGCATTATCAGCAGCATTATCAGGAGCAGTATTATCGGCAGGATTATCGGCAGGATTATCGGCAGCATTATCAGCAGCATTATCAGGAGCATTATCAGGAGCATTATCAGCAGCAGTATTATCGGCAGGATTATCGGCAGTATTATCGGCAGTATTATCGGCAGCAGTATTATCGGCAGCATTATCGGCAGCATTATCGGCAGCATTATTATCGGCAGTATTATCGGCAGCATTATCGGCAGGATTATCGGCAGCATTATCAGCAGTATTATCAGGAGCATTATCAGCAGCATTATCAGCAGCATTATCAGGAGCATTATCAGGAGCATTATCAGCAGCATTATCAGCAGCATTATCAGGAGCATTATCGGCAGCATTATCAGCAGTATTATCAGGAGCATTATCAGCAGCATTATCAGCAGCATTATCAGCAGCATTATCAGGAGCATTATCAGCATTATTATCAGCAGTATTATCAGCAGCATTATCAGCAGCATTATCAGCAGCATTATCAGGAGCATTATCAGCAGCATTATCAGCAGCAGTATTATCGGCAGGATTATCGGCAGCATTATCAGCAGTATTATCAGCAGTATTAGTACAGTTACCGGGTGGAGCTGGACTGCAGAAACCGGGATCTGTGCAGTGACTGGAGGAAGAGACGTGAGGAAGACCTGCGGGAGAGAACCTGGAAGACATGAGACAGAACTGTTACACAGCAACAACAACAACAACACTGTGATGGTTGGCTGCACCAGCAGCTGGTTACTGTACCAATAGAAAGAAGGTGTACCTGGTTCATGTGACTGGGCGTGGCCTGTCGGGGGGAAGGTGTTCAGGACAGTGAGGTTGCCGTCGCCGAGCGAGGGCGTCGGAGTGGCATACATCACCGTGTGACCTCCAGGATACATCATGTGACCAGCCACTGAGGAGGAGGAGGAGCTGATGGAGGCAGGAAGACTGGCTGCAGAGAGACATCAAAGTGATCCTGTCAGAACACACTCAGGGATCGTACAGCACTCTGGCTTTGACATTTTACATGAAAATATTATGTAAAAAACAGTAATTTTATTATTATTATAATTTTTATCATCATCTCTGTACGAGGCCGACAGTGATTCTTACATTCTGACAGTAAAACTGTGCAGCCGACACAGAACTGTATCTGTTCTATTAAGCTGTAATTAAATGAACGATCCTGAGTTAATATCATTGTGTTTTGTAAATTAGGTTAAATTAGGCTATTTTTTATTTTATACATTTTCACAAACTCAGGGAGGACTTGAGTATATAGTTCTGTATTGCTACTCTATTTCTATGTATTGTAGGCCAATGCTTTTATTTAATAATTGCATCAGTAGCCCACATCATCTGAAAATATAAATCAATGCTCCTTAAGGCCTTCTAATAATCTTGACAGGGCAAGTTAGACTCTCTAGGCTGCATAAAACACTAATTTGGTTTGCAGCTCCAGACAGGTTGTTTCGGGTGAGGGACGGGGCCGAGCCCTGGCCTAAGTGCTCGGATCCTAGAGGTGAGCCTAAAGGATGAAGTGGCCGATGATAAGCACTCAAATTGACTGAAAACTGTTAAAATGTTGCTGATTGGTCTGAAACAAACAAACAAACAAACAAACAAACAGGGAGAAGAAGAAGATCTTTGCTTCATCATCACAACACTGCAGCCTCTGTGAGATCACACTTACTGCTCACTGATATTATTGATTTGATGTATTTATTCATGCTGCTCTAATTTGACCTGAATGTCTTCATACATTGTGTTTTACTTGACATACGTGACATTCAGCTCAACCATAAAGTCACGTGTTGATGTTTGAAGTGCTTGACAAACAGAAATAAATCAACCTTAGATACGATCACATCAAACTGTCATGGCCTCGTCCTCATCCTGAACGCAGCACACAGACCACAGCTGAGCGCGACCAGCAGGTGGCAGCACTGTGCTCATCATTCATCACACTGTCTTCACTCTCATGGATGTCCGCACTTCTAACAGATGTGTCTGATAAGAAATAGTACAGGTGAGATGGAGGCTGGACCCTTCGACACGTGCAGGTGAGCATGGAGAATAAAGCCTCACTGAGGCTCCTTCACAATAAAAGCATGTCACCACCCTCACTAGTTTTGTCACGATACCAAAATTATGACTTTGGTATGATACCTGCCTAAAATATCTGGATACCGATACTGAATCGATACCACAGCGGAAAACTAGAACATCATCAAATGTAATGGAATAAAATATCAGATGACAGAATGTGGAACTTAAAATGATTTATTTATTTTTATAAATTAAAACACTTCAAAAGTCAAAATAAAAATATATATTTATTGTAAAAGCTGCTGAGCTTTATAGCTGCTGTATCCAAGAAGACAAGTGTCGTCTTGTTTTGTTCATTTGTCTTGTTTGCTTTCAGAGATTATTAAATAACCTGATTTTCCATAAAAAGCTCAGTGCCAGTAGTAGAAACAAATTAACAGCACATTAACTACAATTTTAATCAGCATAAAAATAATGAACATAAATGACATTAACTGTCAGTCTGGCAATTCATATAATAAGACAACACTTTATTCGTCCCACAAAGGGGAAATTTCAAATCCTGGATTATTATTATTATCCTGCAAACTACATGAGTGCACTAAAGTACAACACAATGACCCAGACCTGGTGGAGGTCTGTGCTCTAATCACACCATTTTATAATAATATAAATTACAATATATATCATACATTATGTACATGTTATGATTATATTACTAGTACTGATTGATAGATCATTTATAAGTGGTGTTGTTGATCAGCATACTTGTGAACTCCAGCACATGTTCTGGTAAAGTTGATGTTACCAGTGTGAACGTTGTGTTTGCATACAGAGATGTGGAACCACATCGGACTGTTAAACAGTTAGCTTCACCCCTGACTGCCTCCTGCAGCTCTGATGGTGGAAACAGTTCACCTGACTTCCATCCAGGAGATATTTAACGTTATCTATCGCTAACCTGCAGCTCTTTGAACTCTTTGAACGAGTCCGCATGTCTGTCAGCTGAAAGTGGCATGAGTGCTCCTGCCGACCGTCCTAGGCTTGTTGAAGAAGCAGACGCACGGAGCCGACAATAAGGGCAAGCCCAAGGACTCCACAAAGCCCGTCTGTAAACGATGCTTTAAATCCCTAATGACCAAGAGAGCCAACACGTCTGTCTCACTCTGTGACTGTCTGTCACTGTGAAACCACGCCCACTCTGTCTGCAGGCAGTGAGGAAGCAGAGAGAAGCTGCTAGGGCTGCACGATTCTGGAAAAAATGTGAATCACGATTTTTTTGCTTAGAATTGAGATCACGATTCTCTGGCATGATTTTTTTCACAAAATGTTTATTGCACTGATGAACTTGAACAAAACAAAAAAAACCATTGTAGTATGGTATTGTAAAGCAATGTTTTTTTTGTTTTGTTGAAGTTCTACCATTGATGAGAAATGATTTTTACAAAAGTAAAAAAAAAATTAGTCTCCAAGATGAGAGGGCATCCTTTAATCCCTCATGTTGTACAGTGTTTATTGGGGCTGTATCTTTGGCTAGGTGATATGTGATAGCTGCTGTGATCGGCTTTCTAAAACAGAGGCGTAATATTCCTCCTTTTCCAAAAGCCGCCTCAGAGGTAGAGGTAAACATGTGACGTGACGTGAAGCCCGAAGTTTGGCTGTGAACAGTTGACAATGAATTTGTCTTCAAAATAAGAGCTTTACATTGCACCCCATTGGAGTTTAGAACTGGGTTCTTAGTGGGGGGCTTTTAATTTGAAAGTAGCGTTCGTTCCTAGCTTGTCGCTACAACAACAAGCTAGAGATCCAGGAGACGCTAGCATCTCCCGGATCTCAGCGGCTGTCCAGTTGCCCATCTAGCAGGCGAGGCGGAAATAAGTGTACCGTCCGAGGCAGCAAATCGGCGGACCAAAACAGACCCTCAATTTGCCGCCCTCTGTCTAAAACCGCGGACCTGGCCGCCAAAAGGACGGTTGCTACCCCGTCTAAAAACAGCTTCTCACTCACTCCTTCCAAACACTCAACTGAAGGCAGGCTTCCTCCACTGAATCAAATGCTGCGTTTAGGGGCGCTTCAAATAATCCGGGGGGAAAATAGGAGCATTTGTTTGTGATCCAACTCGAAATATAAAATGCTTCAGAATCGCTGTGTCTGGAAATGAGATCACGTGTATGTGTGAATCGAGATCGCGATTTTTTAATGATTTTTCGTGCAGCCCTAGAAGCTGCACACAGACACACTGCCCCGCTGTCGCACAAAGTTCATAAAGTACCGATACTAATAAAATGTGAAATGTATTGTTTTTAACGGCTGGGTACCGCGTTACCTTTCTAGTATCGGTTTACTGTGCAACACTAACCCTCACATTAACCCTCACGTGATGAGCATCAATGCCAGCTGACAGCTGTTGAGGAGGCGGAGCTATGTTTTTACCTGCAGAGGAGGCTGGGTTGTGTACGTCTGAGCAGCTCTGACTGGTGGAAGTCTGATGACTGCTGGTCTGCACCTGGAAGGTCTGCAGCTGCTGAGGGACTCCGCCTCCTGATGACATCATCAAGTATCATCAATGTTCATGTGCAAACAGCATTTTTCTTACAAACAGTGTCGACGAATCAGATTGTGACATTTGTTCTGATGGATGAAGGAGGAATCTGACTTCACTCAGGTGTGTCCACACGTAAAACAGGTGGAGCTGGTGGCCACAGAGAGATTCACCTGTCGGCCATCATGTGATCAACACCTCCTTCAACCTCACACTGTTACCTGCCGTCTGCTCACCTGCAGCTCACCTGAAGCTTAATTAATAATTTATTATTTAATATGATTAATTGACTGAAGCGTTTCTGTGGAATTATAATAATCTTTTAAACAACAAAGGAATCTAAATGTTTGTTCGTCCCACTTTGATAAACTGTAAACATCCGTCTGTTGCTAGGTTACAGCTGTTCAACACAAATAATCAATATTTTCTCTATAATAACTCTGCGATCAGAAATGTCCAGTTGTCCCAGCGTCTCTGATGCCAGTTGAAACGGGGCTGATACCAGACAGTTCTAATCAGAGTA